>NW_015659020.1:805112-817771 GCF_001515625.1 Sinocyclocheilus rhinocerous
GTTTGCTTTTGCTTCTGTCGCTAATGAAATTCTGAATGGTCCCTTTGGTCTTTCGGACTGAGAACACGAAATCCATTTTTCCCAGAAAAAAGTTGAAATGTGGACTCATCTGAGTACAGCACACTTTTCCACTGTCTTTTTGACTATCTGAGATGAGCTCTGGCCCAGAGAACCCGGCGGCATCACTGCATAGAATTGATGTATAGCTATCTCCTAGAGTTACAGAGTTTCAAGTTGCATTTCTTGATGCAGCAGCAGACTGTTAAGTGACAGCAGTTTTCTGAAGTACTCCTGAGCCCATGTGGCTATATTTAACACCACAGCATGATGCTTTCTTATGCAATGCCATCTGAGGGCTCAAAGGTCAAGCACATTCAACAGAGGTTTCCTGCCTTGCCCTACATGTACTGTGATTTCTCAGGATTCCCTGAATCTTTTCACAATATTATGTGTGGTAGTTGGTGAAAGACCTAAATTCTTTGCAATTTTGCATTGCGAAATGTGATTTTTGATTTGTTTGACACTTCTCTCATGAAATTTGGCACAAAGTGATGAGCCATGATCCAGCTTTGCTTGCAAAGACTGAGATGCTCCTTTAATACCCAAACATGATACCATGACCAATTACCAATTCACCTGCTTACTGTGAACTGTTTCAAAACAGTTTAAAGTGGATATTCTATAACCTTTTCACTGTTATTTTTCCTCTGTCCCAACTTTTTTGGAATGTGTTGCAGCCATCAAAATCGAAATTTGTTCATATTTACAAAATACATTTACGTTGGTCAGTGAAAACTTTGGAAATCTTTTCTTTGTACTTTTGTCAATTTAAAAAAAAAGTTAAAGAGAATGAACAAATCACAGATTCTTGATTTTATTGCATTTTTACAAAACGTCCCAACTTCTCTGGAATTGGGGTTGTAATAATAATAATAATAATAATAATAAAAGATTATGCTGAACTAACAAAGTTTTTTCAAGAATTTCCTTTTTTCTTTTTCTTTTTTTTCAATGAGGCTTTTTTCTTCATTATGAGGACAGTTGTATCACTTTTGACTTGCCCCTCAAAATTAATTTTAATACAGAAATTTAAAACATGGTCATCACAAAAGGAGTGTATTTAGGTCATTGTATATGTGTGTTACTTTTAATGTATTTTTTAATAAATCAATAGATTCAGACAAAAAAGAGCATCGTATTGACCCCCGTTTTCTCTTTTCTCTGACCACAGGAAATGACTCGATATTCCATGACATTGACAGCGACACTTCATTGACCAGCCTTAGTGACTGCTTCATGGCCTCGTCCGAGGCGGGCTCAATGCAAGCGAGAGTCGGGAACCCCATCGACCGACTCTATTCCATGCAGAGCTCCTACTTTGCTTCATGAAAACCTAAACAGACAAGGAAAGGCAAAAGTGGGTCACTTCGCTGCAGCTCACTAGTCAGATGCCGCCTATCAAGGAAATACAGCAGAATCGTCAACAAAGCTCAAAGACGAAACATCTTAGATAGACAAACAGGAAAGACAAGTGAACTTGAAGACTTACGTCCTTATTTCTCTGCAGTGAAGCGCCAGCTCTGGATGCCCAGGCGCCTGAGGCTGAGATTTTTTTCTAGTTACTTGTAGATTGTTTGTACATGACTTTCTCAGAAGTAGCATTTCATCTTATCCTCATCGACTTGTGGAAAAAAGAGTATTGATGTACAGTTTGACGTCACTGAAGCATCAAGCATCTACTTATGATTTCCTGCCGAGAGAGGCAGAAGATCAAGACATAAAGCTCATAATGCATGAATCCATATCTTTGTGATTGTTACATAAAAAAAAAAAAACTAAAATGGAAAAAAAAAATCTTGTGTTGTTCAGATGCTAAAAATGTGATGTTCAGACTCATAATTTCCTCTTTTTCATTATGTTCAGCATTGCATTTTTATCACTTTGATAGGTTAGCCCTCTGAAAGGCGATGTAGAAAAGCTTAGAGGGGGAGATATGTATAGTGTATCTGCATTTGTAAGTATGTGAGTGTGTGTACGTGTGTGTTCCAGTCTCCTCGGCCTGTGTGTGTTTACGAGTACGAGTGTGTGTGTGTGCGTGTCTGTGCGATGGTAAGGTACTGTCATTGAAAGCTCAAACCATGTGTATATATACTTTTCCCACCCAAATCAGTTGTGCATGTTAAAAATGGAGATCATTCTATTTATTTAACTAAAACATGCTTTTGAAGGTACTTAAGAAACTGAAAAGCTTTATTTAAAAAGGAGAAAATCATGTTTTAGTAGCTAATGCATTCATTTCACACCACACTTGTGTCTTTTAATTAGGAAAAACAATGTATCTTTATTCCAGCAATGTACATCTGCAAAAAATTTGCTATTTATTTGTTTCAGCCCTGACATTGCCGAAAAAAAAAAGCATTTCCAAATGCGAAGATTGCTAATTTGCCAAAGTCTGTTGGTACAATGAATAAAGTCCTTTTCTCCTTGATTTTGTAGCTTCTACAAGACTATTTGAGTACATTGTTTATTATTTACATAATGTGCATTTCATTTATTTCTCTTTTAGTTAGTAATAATACATTTTTCTTTTAATTTTAAGATTTATATAAAGATTTTATTTCCTTGAACGCATGGGAGGGAAACAGGGTTATTGTTAACTAAAACGTAACCATAAAAAACTTTTTCATTATTTAAACATTGACTGAAATAAAAAAATTATAAATAAAATAAAATAAAATAATAAATAAATAAATAAAAACTATAATAAAAATGATACTAAAATAACATTGGATGGAAGCAATGGGTTTTTTGCACTATTCTGATTTTTCAGAAATTGTATTCTTATTTATATGTTTAATAATTGTCTAATATTTTTGAAATTAAATATTATATATTAAGTAATAAATTACATTTACAACTTCATAAATTATCATTCATTCGTATTAAATAATTGTTTAATTATTGGAAACATCTATTGATGCATTAAGTAAGACTTGACTTAAAATATACCTTCAAATATAATAAGAACGAATAATAATTAAAGAAAACAATATAAAAACAGCATACAACTAAAATATTAATAACGTACTCGGACTAAACAAAAAGCATAATGGTGCACACATTTTAATGCATATTCCATCTGTCACACATGACTTATTATGAAGCCCTGAGTGGACGTTTTCTATGAAGTCAATATGTTTACTGGAGGATATAATTTGTCTTTTTACAACAATAGGTTTTGAGTTACTGGAGATGGGAACAAAGCTTTGCGAGCATGAGTCACACGTGTTCTCTAGTGTCACACGATCACATGCCACACACTGAGCTCATGCATGCGTGTTGGTACAGCATTGGGAGCTTTTGCTTTCCAAGTCGCGGAGGTCATAAATTAATCCAGCGCAGGTTCGGATTCCTCAGCAGGCAGAGGCCTGGAGGCCAGATCTAGCACCAGCACTGCAAGCCGGCCCTCTCTGATGATCAGGTGGTGGTGTATCTCTCCCCTTATCTCGCTCTCATCTGCCATCACAGGTGTTAGTAGGTGTGGTTGTTCATCTAGTCTCATCAGAGCAGGTCTTATCAGCAGATCCACTGCAGGAATCCCGCCAAGCCTGGATCTACAGTGACAACGCAGCTCCTCGCATGCAAAGAAGGGGGAAGCGGGTGGCACTCTGTTCGACCCGCTGACCTCTGCGTGGCTTCCTCTGGAAATGCATTTCTGTCATTCCTTTTGATACTGGCCACCCACTTTTACTCATACTGTACCTTTGCATTTCAATGAGGAGTGGAATCAGTTATTTGAGAATTCAGCTGTGCTAGGACACAAATGTGACCCTGGACCACAAAACCAGTCATAAGTAGCACGGGTATATTTGTAGCAATAGCCAACAATACATTGTATGGGTCAAAATTATAAATTTTTATTTTATGCCAAAAATCATTAGGATATTAAGTAAAGATCATGTTCCATGAAGATATTTTGTAGATTTCCTATACCGTAAATATATAAAAACTTGATTTTTTTATTAGTAATATGCATTGCTAAAAACTTCATTTTGACAACTTTAAAGGCAATTTTCTCAGTATTTTGATTTTTTTGCACCCTCAGATTGCAGATTTGATTTTCAAATAGTTGGATCTCAGTCAAATATTGTCCTATCCTAAACCATACATCAATAGAAAGCTTATTTATTTAGCTTTCAGATGATGTATAAATCTCAATTTAAAAAAATTGGCCCTTATGACTGGTTTTGTGGTCCAGGGTCACAAATTGTATCTCAGGTTACATCTGGATAAATTTGAAAACACATCTTTTCTCTATGTTTTGGTCTTTTGTCCACACTGAGACAGCATTTTTGTCCACAGCTTTATGAAGATGCTCTCCCAACTGGAGTCGTTGTAGTATTTACTGTGAAAACACAGCATTCAAAAACGGTGACGCATGTTTAGTCATGTGACGCATATTGTACCCACATATATGGTTGTACCAGCATTGTATACTTTGAACAAACTTCACCTTCAATCTTCCTGGAAAGATGTCGCAATAGCTGTCCTGCAGCAAAAGATGATGATGAAAATGTTTTTCAATATTGCGTTTTAGTACCATTTCAAATGAATAAAATCTTACAACAATAGCATCATATTTACTATTTTTTAATAAACTGTAATATTCAGGCTGGTCTAGTTTATTTCACATGTGTATTCTATAGAGAAAACAAACACTATCAGAAAGACAACTGGCTTTTTTAACGTCACAATATAATGGAAGTGACAGATCTTTTCTTCTGAGAGAAACGGATCAGTCTATCGGTTGTTGAATGGATAGAGGCAGATGTGAATGCAAACTTGTGATCAGTTATGGAGGGCTGTAGTTTAATCAGACTAAATGATTGGAGAAATCTTGCATACAGTACATAGAAGTCTGTCATTTCACCAGAAGATCGAGTTGAATTTAAAAAGAAATTAATAAGTGAAACTTGATGAATTGCATAAATGAAATCCATGTATGAATCATTATTATAGGACCAATAACATGCATTTAGAAAACTACATTTCCATTTCAATGTGACTTTAAGTGAAATGTGGGACATTCCCCTAGTAATTAAGGAATATATATTTAAAATAGATTTATTTCATACTAAGTATAGTTCAAATCTGAAATCTCAAATTTACTGGCATATAACTCGAGACTTACTGATATAAAAATTATAATTAAACTTCATTTTGAGTACTACTTGTGCTGCACAATGCACATGTCTTAATATTAAGCTTAAAATGTGTTTTAATGTCACTATTGATGAGAATAGTATGATCTTTGAACAGTGTTGGGGAAAGTTACTTTTAAAAGTAATGCATTACAATATTGCGTTACTCCATAAAAAAGTAACTAATTACGTTACTTAGTTACTTTTTATGGAAAGTAATGCGTTACGTTACTTTTGCGTTACTTTTTAAATCTGGACAGGGCTTGCTTGTTTGTTTTTAAAATAAAAAAGTTATATTTTTGGCAAATATAAAAGCCTTTTCACACCAAAAGTGAAAGGAATAAGCCTCAGGCTGAAGGGAAAGTAAATGTACGTCCGTACAGTAGAATGCAGAAGAAGAAATTTCAACACACTTCAGCAATAAAAAAAGAGACTAATGTTTGTCTAGAGTAATTTGTGCTTATTAATATGGTTGAACTGGATCATCGGAGGTCAGAAGCAAATAGAATGGAATTAAATACATAAAGGATATTTGTGTTGTTTAACATTTAATTATTGCAGGTTTGCGTCATATTCTGAGTTGCATTATTTTTATTCATTTTTAGGAATACTGAATTTGTTTTTTTTGTTTTTTGTGTGAGTGAGATGAATTAATGCATATTCATATTTATTTTAGAACTACATTAACATCTTCTGATTTCTCTCAACAAGGGGACAGGAGAGCTTTCAATCAATAAATTGAAAAAAAAAAAGTAACTTGCGTTACTTATTTGAAAAAGTAACTCAGATATTCTCTTGTAAATTAAAAAGTAATGCGTTACTTTACTAGTTACTTGAAAAAAGTAATCTGATTACGTAACTCGCGTTACTTGTAATGCGTTACCCCCAACACTGTCTTTGAATAATATCGGTCTTTAAATGAAGTTCCTAAATGTAAGTTAGGGAGAAGCGAGCCCATTTTATCTTTCAGTCAACAGCCAGAGTGTATCTGAGACCCTGCATCCTCATATGAGGACATTATATTTTAGTGAATTTCTCTGAGACTATACAGTTTTAAGTCTGGATGTCCTGTACAGAGCACATTCAGGGCTTTGTTTGGATGTTTCACCATGACCACTCCCTCTACTTGGTCTTCAAAAATGTCTGATTTTAATTTAGTGACACTCTTACGGAAATATGATAATATTTTGTAATTATCATTTAAATCTGACTTATCTTTAAACTGTGTGTCATAAATCAACACCTCAGGAAACTGTTATGGGGTTTCAAATCAAAATATGACTTTCTGTTTCAAAACAGGACGTTGATTTCATACATGTCCTCATATGAGGACACCGGGACTAAAAGCATGTTTATTACGCATTTTGGGAGACACAACAAATGAATAGGGAAAGAAATTATATTTCAATATTCCTATGAAATATTTTATGTTATTATGAAAATCTTGTCAATTATTACTCCCATTATTACACTTATTTTTTCATTACATGTTGCCCCAAGAACACATTAATATGCAAATTAGATACTGAATATAGATACATTTTATATAATGGGAAAACCCTCTTATGGCCATTTTACACTCATACTGCATACAGCAAAATGGAATATCAAATCATACTGTTATATCTTTCATAACATAGTTGAGAATCATCTTTCTGAAAACTAAAAATGTATTGGTCATTTAAAAAAATCTATTGTTTTTGTCTATGCATGTTCATTCATGTCTTTTTATTTATTTATTTAGTTAATTAAGTCCCGATGTCCACTACCAAGGACGTAGCATAACTTATGAATGAAATATCATTTTTTAATTTTTTTTGTACATTTTTTTATGCTCTAAAGTAAACAATGTAATGACATGAAAAAATAAAATAAAAATTCCTAAACTTTTTTGCCGGGTCTCAGGAGGATAAGCAGCTGCTTACCTCTCTCCAGTCTCAGCTGTTCCAGCATCCCTCCACCTCCCCAATCTCCACATCTTAGGTACCTTGCCCTTTGTAATCATCCTATATTAAGTCTCTGTGGGGGTATATCAGAGCTTAAGACCAGCCTCTTCATCGAGCTCCTCATCAGTGGACAGGAAGCCAAATAAGTTTAAACATAATTTCCTAAAGACTAAATGTATACCAGTTTAGTAAACTAAGAGTACAATTGCAGGGTATTTTTATTAAGTACATAAATATGTAAATGTATTTTTAGTATACTTAACATGAAATTAAAAAATTAATATATTTATTTTTGGCTAGGGTCATTCCTCCTATATTTCCATGGTTTCTCCCATTCACTTTACAAGAGTGATTCATCTCCCTCTATATAATGTTTCTGGTACATCAGTTCAACAGAACATTCAAAGCTAGTTTAGATTAATGATTCATTTGTGGTTCATTCCTCATCTACCAATAATTAAGTGGTTAAAAACAAAGATAACGTCCCCTCAAGCATTTGAGTGAAGGTATGCATCATGTGTGAGTGTTCTGAGCGAGTGACACACTTCAGGTGGGAGTGTGTGTGTTTCCACTAAACCTAGAGGGGTCATTTATTAGTAATTTATCAAAAAAGGGCTGAACTGCATTATTAGAACAGAATAATTATACACACATTCAGGGAACTTTCACATTGCCTGCATATGTATATATTGTGCCATATCATGCACAATGATTTAGGCACATTAATTAATTACATTCCCAGGAGATATTTTTAGCCAACACTTTTTGCAATGTTTGGGTCACTTTCTGGGGGCCCTGAGGGGCTCTCTGAGATCTGAGGTTTAAACATTCGAAGGTCGAGACACCTTCCAGCACATAATAATTACTGTAATTCTTATTAAGTTGTTAGATTAGCTGCTAAAAAACCTGGGAAACAAGTTTAACCTGACCTATTATATTATATTATATTATATTATATTATATTATATTATATTAATTATTATATTATTATTAAACATATTCTAACATGGATGCTAGAATGCAAAGTGTGACAGATTTATCTGATCTCATATTTATACATCTTTGCATATCACATCATGTTGTTTGAATCTTACATTTCCACACAAAGACCTGCATTGTCACAGGTAATGCTGGGGAGCATGGGCCACCTTTTAATCAGAAACACAAAACCTCTGTACCACTCAGCTCATATGTCAGAAATGAGAGTGTAGCTAATTGTGTCCAAACAGAAAGTGAACTGAGGTGAATACAGGTCTCACTGACTGACCAGAGAGTGATCCATACCACTCAGAAAACTTCAGATAGGACGAATGGGGTGGCCCAAGTAGACAAACATCTCCCCTGTAACATGAGCAAAGACACACACACTGACACAGACAGCAGTAGTTTAAACAGTCAACTTTTCACACATTCTCTCTTCAGCTGCCCTGGCTCCACGTAGGAAATTAGCCCTGCGACAATATTTTTGTTAGATTAACTCATTGACTCATTTTCGACGTGTGAAACAGCCATGGGCCTGTATCACCTCTATATCACCTCCCATTCCCATATTGGTGCTGTTCTCTTCAAAATACTGACCATGAGAAAGCTGTCCCTCAGTTTGTTTATTCAGTTTATTAAATGAACGAGTGAATAAACTCTCTGCAGTAGCCTCTTAGGTGCATGACATCTATGAATCAGTTCACTGGTGATTTGAGTGTATATACCGAGAGGTAAACACACTGTAAAATATGTTTTGACAGGTAAAAATGTGCTTCATGTGGTAACATAGAAATTAATTGTTTTTATTTAAATCAATATGCCTATATGATTTGATATAACTGAATGAACCTGGATACAGTATGTTACAGACAGGTACAGGTTACAGCTCAGATTATATAGAAGATTGAGTTAAGACTGCACTGCACATTTTCATTTTTACAGTATATTTAAGTCTTTGTCCTACACAGAGCCATCACAAGGGATGTGCGAAGTGTGCAAAGCGGGCATCACGAAATTTGACGAAGGAATCTGATGAAAAGAACTGACCAAGACCCAGAATTGAAAAAGCTGTTACAGAAATAAAGAAATATAGTAAAAGAACTGTTTATTGTAACACATTTTAACTATTTACAATTATTATTTTAAAGACATCACATTGCAGTAAAAATAAAGAAATAGAAACTATCAAAACTGCTGAATACTGCAACAAATTTCTGAGCGCACAAACTGCACAACTTTAGACCACCTATGACCACCACTGCCTCGCCTGACATTTCGGATCTGAAGAAAAGATTGGAAGATTCTGTTGTAAATATTACAAACGGGAAATCTTACACATCTATATGTACTTCTGAACTATGAACAGAAGGATGATCATGCAGCATGAACGCCTACTGTAGCTATACCATCAATTTCTTTGTTTGGAAGCCCGTTTTGCTACACGCACGTGATTTTCTAGCAAGAAAAAAAAAACACTCGGCGATCTGATGTTGACAATTTTTTGTCAAAATTTGGAGCCCCCGCCCCTTCCAGAAAGAAATCGACGTGACAGTCACGTAACTATTTTGGATTAAAAGCTGCGACGAGTTTACAGCTTTGTTCATACCAACACGGATAGCACGCGATTTATGAGGTAAACTAAAAATTCCTCAACACAACAGTTTGTTTGCATCCATCTTCTTCTGTCATGTA
Organism: Sinocyclocheilus rhinocerous; assembly: GCF_001515625.1. NCBI lineage: Eukaryota > Metazoa > Chordata > Actinopteri > Cypriniformes > Cyprinidae > Sinocyclocheilus > Sinocyclocheilus rhinocerous. The sequence continues at coordinate 814,933 of NW_015659020.1, forward strand.
GACGTTTCGTTTTTAAATCTACTGTGATGCATCCTTTAATTAGGCTACACTCTGTCAGCTCATCATTTCAGCATTGTCGGCCAATCCTTAAAACACATATTCTCTAGGCCAGTTAAATCCAGAGTAAGAGCCAGTCCAAACCAAAAGCGAGTGTTTTTTTTTTTTTTTGACAGGCGTGTTGTTCTGTTGTCTGTAATTCATAGTTTGTTAGATCATCGAACATCTAACACCTCTATGAGAGAAGCATTTCTGTCTTGTGGTGTGAGGTGTTAACCTTCATTATACATATTGGAGGTTGTGACCAGTGAAAGGTAAAGAGGTCATGCAAAGCCATCTAAACACCTCTACGCATAATAGCTTTAGGGCTTGTTCTTATGTTGATCCTTTTTTTTTTTTAATCAAAAACAGTTTTGAGTTTGATTTTAGCTGATTATTCTGGTTTCTTTCTGCATCTGTTTAACCCCATAAAGCCTGCTGTATTGTAATTAATGCAAGAATTTCTAAGGCCTCTAAATGATCATAATAATCAAAACTTTGCTAAAAAAAAACAACTGTTGTAACATTTATTTATTTGGACATTATTAGCTCTTTTTGGTACATGGTGGAGGAATTCAGGCGGCTGGTTTTGATGTGGGAAAAAGGACTCTCTAGGGCCAGAGGGCATTGAGAGAAGTGGCCATGACCTCAGTGGCTAACACCGCTAACACCCTTAGCCTAACCTGAGATACCATCACTAATTCAAGAGCCCTGTTTTGATCCAATCAATGTTTCCCACAGAATTTAAGTGTTAGTTTAGATGTCTGTGATAAATCTGTGCTGTTTTGCAAAGGGTTCATTTCCAGAGTTGTGTCACTACCTGCAATACAGATTTGTGTATGTTCTTTGTTACATTTGAACTCTTAAAAAATGTGTAGAAACATTTTTCACTTAGAAATTGCTAGTAAATTTCACAAATAAAATGAACCAGCAAGTAGCACATTGAATTAAAAATTAATTTTTTTAAGGAGAAAAACTTAAATAGTATTGTCTTGTAAAACATATATCAATAATCTTTTTTTTTACAACTAGATTGTAAAAATGATTTGATATGATACCACATCGTTACCTAAAATTATCTAGATGATTATTGCATATGAATCTAATGTAATAAACCTTTATCTACTTTGTCAGCTTGCATCATAATTTTCCTTTTTTGATGACTCAATTTTATGCATGCAAAACAAGTGTACACAATTAAACACTATTATAAATCATATTAAAATCAAGAGACATTTATCTAATTTAATCTAACTCAGACCTGTCATTAAAGCATACTATCATCAAACCTCAGACTCTTGACAATTGCACTGTATTCATTGAAAACCATCACTATTGTTCCCCTTTGGTTTGGATTATTTAACATAGTATGTGTTGTAATTAAACTAGTCATGGACAGTCTTATTATGAAACTGAAGAATAAATCTATCCCACCTGGACAAACACTCCAATAGAGAAACTTCAGCTGGTCACGTACAAGTTTAATTATGTGTTCTAGGAACAACATAAAAGTCATTATTTACATGTCACTTTAGTGAAGTGAAAGATAATTAATGTCAGTGAACTGTAGAGATACAGTGTAATCTGATAGCTGTCTGTCCATTTCTGCAGCACAACCTGCATGACATGAATTGTACAGTAAGTAAATTTGTCAATGAGTCACTCTCACTCATAACCGTGTATGACAATGACAGCGGTTTGTGGAAAGTGTGTGTAGAGTATCAGTTTACACGAGAGGTTCACAAATAAATTCAAAAGCGCTTCCAATCTAGTTTTTTTTTCTCCCTATACACTACCATTCAAAAGTTTGGGACAGTGTTTTTTTTTTTTAAGAAATAAACACATTTTTTCAGCAAGGATGCATTAAATTGAATAAAAGCGACAGTAATGACATTTATGCAATGTATGAAAATGGTTACAAAATGTTACAAAAATGCTTATGTTACAAAATGAACTTTTGAACTTTCTATTCATCCAATAATCCTGAAAAAAATATAATGGTTTCCACAAAAATATACATTGAGCTGCACAACTGTTTTAGGCATTTATGATGATAAGTTTTATAAATATTTATAAGTATTATAAATAAATATTTATTGAGCAGCTAATCAGAATATTAGAATGATTTCTGTTTCTAAATGCTGATCTTTTGAACTTTCTATTCATCCAATAATATAAAATATATTGGTTTCCACAAAAATATACATTGAGCTGCACAACTGTTTTAGGCATTTATGATGATAAGTTTTATAAATATTTATAAGTATTATAAATAAATATTTATTGAGCAGCTAATCAGAATATTAGAATGATTTCTGAAGGAAATTCTTTGGCAGTGAAGACTGGAGAAATTGTGCTGAAAATTCAGCTTTGCATCACAGGAATATCAAATTTTATAATATAAACATAAAAATAACTTAAAACTTAAAAGTGTCTTTAAAATTTTAGTTTTTCACTAACCACGCATAAACGTTGTTTTCTCAAAAACACAAACATGTACAATCATGTTGCTTACATATTATTGTAGCCCAGTTTTAACCCCCTCAGACCAGAGGGTTAAAATTTTGCCATCTAATTTTAAAATATATTAAAATAGAAAACTGTTATTTAAAATTCTGTCAATACTGAATAATACTAATCACAATAATACCATTTTACGTTTTCAAATCAAATGAATGCAGTATTAAAGGGTTAGTTCACCCAAAAATGAAAATTGGCCCATAAATTACTCGCCTTCAAGGCATCCTAGGTGTATATGACTTTCTTCTTTCAGACGAATCCAGTCGGAGTTATATTAAAAAGT
>NW_015659020.1:819948-842848 GCF_001515625.1 Sinocyclocheilus rhinocerous
TTTTATTATGGATGGATGCGCTTTATTTCACTTACTTTGGACTGAAGCACTGCAACACCCGCTGAGTGCCATTAAACAGCTTGAAAGATCAAAGACAATTTTGAATATAACTCCGACTGGATTCGTCTGAAAGAAGAAAGTCATATACACCTAGGATGCCTTGAGGGTGAGTAATTTATGGGCTAATTTTCATTTTTGGGTTTAATGTTTTTGAAATAACTTCAATAATAATATTGGTGAACACAAGATACTAATTAATATATTTTTTTTTAAAACCTCACCGACCCCCAACTTTTGAACAAAAGTGTATATACTGTAAAGTATGACTGTGTGTAACTTAATATATTTTATATACTGAATGTATTATATTATTAATTATATTGTTTAAAAATGCTAAAATAATTAATACTATAATACATTATCAATAATATTATTTTATTCCATGATAAGTTTATGCTATTTAATACTACTATTAATATTGTTTTTTATTTTAATATTATTTTATATTATGAAATATTAAGTGTCAGTGAAATAAAAACAAAACTGAAGCCTATTGCAAATTATTGATAAACCGCTTAAGAGAGAATTGGTGAAAAGAGCATCGAATAAGACTGCTCAATGGGATTTTGAATTTTAGGTGGTTCACAAATGTAGTTTTACTCTTGAAGTGAAAGTTTGAGAACCACTGAGATACTGTGCTTTTTCCCCTGATGGATAGGCAGCCTGCATTCATGGTGCTCTTGTACAATCAAATTTACGTGAAATTCAATAGCAAAGTGCTTGTTCAGGTCTCTTTTACAGCTTAAGGTGAAGAAGAGAGAGATTTACTCTTGAGGGTGCAATACCTGAACCACTGCATTAAGCCATAACACTGCAGAGAATGGACAATCAGCACTATAGTATTTTACCGCAGATACTCTACACAGTAAACCACCGATGGCCTGTAAACCCAAGCAGAATTGTATAGTTAAAGAATACTGAATAACTATTGGATTACAGCTTTTATTGTATCACTTTTAAATATAAACATCCCAAATGCTCCTAATGGATTTTTCTGCCAAAACAGATTGCGAGGATGTGGACGGCACACCTGGAGTGAATACAGACCCTTTTTTTGAAGGTTGGATTGAGTCTTCCACTTTCACTGCATCAATAGTCACGTGATCAAGCGCTGGGAGAGGTATTCCCAGCGAGAGGACCTCTGGGTAATGTTCAGACCAGACAGTGAACAGGATTAACTCCACACAATCAATGCAAAACGATGAATCTGCCAAAATCCAATCTGCTGACTTCTCAATTATTTAAACAACCCTGCCTTCCCTATGGTGCTATGCTTAGCCTGCACCTCCTCGGTCAGGCTATTAAATGCTTCTTTAACTGAGCTAACTAAATGACAACCGGGCTGGCTTGGGGACTAGTGTGGCAGGCTGACCCAAGGTGATTGACCTGATAATAACTTGTTTTCACAGGGTGAAAAACAGAGGGCCCTAACATGTCACCGCTTGACCTGGGCTGACCTCCGGTGAGATATTATAGGGTCAGCGTCTGTGTCAGGTCATCAGTGCAGTTATGTTGCTTTGATGTTGGTGTGACTGTGATACAAGGGAGTGAATGTGCTAAGTAAAAGGACTATTTCATTTTACGTGAAGTATTTTGTCGTATGGAAATTTACGCTTCTGTTCAAAAACTTGGGGTCGGTAAGATTTTGTCATTTTTTTGGCGTTTTTTTGCAGTAAAAGATTTACAGTAAAAACAGTATCATTGGGAATTATTAATATATTTTCACTTAACAGTTTTCTATTTTGATATATTTTGTTTTCTGTGATTTATTCCTGTGATGGCAAAGCTGAATTTTCAGCATCATTACAGTCTTCAGTGTCACATGATTCATCGTAAATTATTCTAATATGCTGATCTGCTGCTCAAGTATTGTTTTGTATTATTATCAAGGTTGAAAACAGTTGTGCTGCATTATTTCTTTGTGGAAACTGTGATACACTTTTTTGTGCAGTATACAGTAAATCTATATACTGTATATATAGTAAATATACTGTCACGCTTGATCAATTTACTGTCTTTGCAGATTTATATATATATATATATATACAGTATATATATATATATATACAGTATATATCCTTTTTTTAAGAGAGTTGCATCACCAGATGGTTCCTTAAACTGCAATAATGCTGAACCTTAGTCTGTAGATTGATAGATAGAACAGATAGATCTGTTGTCATACTGATATCAGAATTATTACCTGAATTAGAGATTCCTGACCCTTTCTGACACTGACATTTCATGATGAACAACCGAGCTGGCTTGGGGACTAGTGTGTCAGGCTGACCCAGAGTGATTGACCTGATAATAACTTGTTTTCACAGGGTGAAAAACAGAGGGCCCTAACATGTCACCGCTTGACCCGGGCTGACCTCCGGTGAGATATTATAGGGTCAGCGTCTGTGTCAGGTCATCGGTGCAATTATGTTGCTTTGATGTTGGTGTGATACAAGGGAGTGAATGCGCTAAGTAAAATAACTTTTCTTTTATGTCAAATATTTTTTTGAATGAAAATGTATACTGTTCAAAAGTTTGGGGTCGGTAATATTTTATTTTATTAAATTACTTCTTATTAAAAAGTACAGTAAAACATTAATATTGTGAAGTCTTATTAAAATTTTACTTAACTGTTTTCTTTTTTAATCTATTTTTTATTATGTAATTTATTCCTGTGATGGTAAAGCTGAATTTTCAGCATCATTACTCCAGTCTTCTGTTTCACACAAGCCATCGTAAATCATTCTAATATGCCAAATTGCTGCTCAAGTACCATGTTGTATCATTATCAGGATTCTTTGATAAAAAAAAAAAAGTTCAAAAGAACAGTATTTATATTGTGCAGTATACAGTAAGTGTACTGTCACATTTGATCAATGTGATAATGTGTTAATGTTTTATTTTTTTCTGAAACTGCAGTAATGCTGAACTTTAGTCTACAGATCTTTCTGTTGTCTTACTGATACCAAGAATTATTACCTGAATTAGAGGTGCCTGACCCTTTCTGACCCTGACATTTTATGATGAATGGATAAGCATATCCACCTCCATGTTCTCTAGTTTTGTATTGGCAGATGTTCTATACATTTTCTACATGACTTGTATAAACCAAAAACTACCAGGCACAGTTTCCACTCTTTCTCCAAAGCTTTGTGAATATAGATTTCCAGTCTGGACTTTAAAATGCCACAGTTAATAATTAACCATCAGGACATTTGTAAATGCAGACTGGTAAGGTAAATTGTTGGATTTGCCAACAGCTGATTGTCCTTTCATCTGCAGTAATAAAGACGGATTTTAAAATGAACTGCTCTGAGCTAATAAAAGAGCTCTCATCCCCTTTCTGGCATATTGTTTGATCAAACAATTATTTATAAAACTGAGTGGAACATTAAACATAATGCTTTCAATTATGGATTTAAGCAAATTTACACATTTCAACATATTCAACAATATATACAGTATATATACATATATATATATATGAAAATGTGCCATTGAACTCAGTCTATAACAGTTTTAATTTCAGAATAATTTGTGAGTATTTCAGTTATAATGTCCATTTTATTTGCGTATGAAAAACTTTTTCGCTCTACTAATGTAAATTATACAGAGCTGTGTCTCAGACTGATTCAAACAGATAATGAATCTTTTTTAACTAATTGTAAGAGTCATTTGTTCCTGAATCAGACTTCACAGATTGTGCTGATATCCTTTTTTTAAGAGAGTTGCATCACCAGATGGTTCCTTAAACTGCAATAATGCTGAACCTTAGTCTGTAGATTGATAGATAGAACAGATAGATCTGTTGTCATACTGATATCAGAATTATTACCTGAATTAGAGATTCCTGACCCTTTCTGACACTGACATTTCATGATGAATGAATAAACATATCCACCTCCATGCTCTCTAATTTTGTATTGGCAGATGTACTATACATTTTCTAAATTACTCGTATAAACCAAAAACAGGCACAGTTTCCACTCCTTCTCCAAAGCTTTGTGAATATAGATTTCCAGTCTGGACTTTAAAATGCCACAGTTAATAATTAACCATCAGGACATTTGTAAATGCAGACTGGTAAGGTAAATTGTTGGATTTGCCAACAGCTGATTGTCCTTTCATCTGCAGTAATAAAGACGGATTTTAAAATGAACTGCTCTGAGCTAATAAAAGAGCTCTCATCCCCTTTCTGGCATATTGTTTGATCAAACAATTATTTATAAAACTGAGTGGAACATTAAACATAATGCTTTCAATTATGGATTTAAGCAAATTTACACATTTCAACATATTCAACAATATATACAGTATATATACATATATATATATATGAAAATGTGCCATTGAACTCAGTCTATAACAGTTTTAATTTCAGAATAATTTGTGAGTATTTCAGTTATAATGTCCATTTTATTTGCGTATGAAAAACTTTTTCGCTCTACTAATGTAAATTATACAGTGCTGTGTCTCAGACTGATTCAAACAGATAATGAATCTTTTTTAACTAATCATTGTAAGAGTCATTTGTTCCTGAATCAGACTTCACAGATTGTGCTGTTTTTGATTCACTAAAAAGAACCGGCTTGTTTGTGAATCAGACTATTATGGTTGCGTTTGTTTGCATGCAGTCAGTGACAAGTCAATAGAAACATGTTTCTTGCCATTATTTTGTGGATAATCAGTAATACCAGCCCTATTGTACTTGTAATTGTACAAAATTCATCCGATTTTGGTGAGGAATCATTCTAACATACTGATTTGTTGCCCAAGAAACATTTCTTCTTATTATCAATATTGAAAATTGTGTTGCTTCATATTTTTGTCCAAACATGATACATTTTTTTTTCGAGATTTATAGTTTAGAAAGTTCAAAAGAGCAGCATTTATTTGAAATATAATTATTTTGTAACTGTGTACAGTAGATGAATTTACTGTCAATTTTGATTAAAGCATTCTTGCTGAATAAAATTTTTTTTTGTCAGGTAGTGGTCATGTTGCAGGATTGCTGTTTGTTTCAGAAAGTGAAAAGCAAAGCGATAGATGCACGTATTACTATGATTTTCAAAAAAATAAAAAATATTCGCAATTGGATAATCTTTCGAAACCTATGATTTGACTGTGGTATGTTGTGCCCCAGTCAGCAGAAAAGTTGAGCGAGGTGGTGACCACCAGCAGCTTTCCTCCATTCATTCACACACACATCCCACCCCACCCATTCAAACTGTAACCACCCTGAGTGATCCGAACACAGAGGCTCAGTGTTCGCCGGTGGCGTCTGAGGAGAGCGTGGCTGCCATCACCCACGGCCAGGCTTTGCCCTCTACCCCGGGCCTTGTGTAAGCAAGTCAGCTGCCTCACGTGTTGACACGATAAGCAGAGCCCTCATCCGGCCGTGACGCTAAGAGTGCGTGTCAGCCCATGTTTGCGTTGATGTACGAGTGTGTGTGTATGCGCCGACTTGTGTACGTGCACGTGTGCGGACGGTTTTTATTTCAAAGCTTCAATGTGGCGCACGGGTCGTTGAAGTTGCCGGGTCGCAACGGACGTGTGTGGATTTCCCTTCCCTTTCCCTCCTCCTTCTCCTCATTTGTCATCAAAGTCAGTGTACCCTCCTCCCCCCGAATGCCACCGTGCGCTTCCTCTGCTGAAAAGGGAGGGTTGACGTGCTTACGTTGAGAGCACCAGCCACCCAGAGCTGCCATACATTAAGATGAATGGCACTTATGTTAAATTTCCCCTCGATGCCTGTATTTTACATTTGGGTTAATGTTAGTTTGATGATTCAAGCTTCACTTAACTTTATTTTACAAATGTATGGGCTCTTTATGGATTTCCTGAGCTTCATGCTTGGATTTGTTAATGAGCAGAGGAGCCAGAAAACGCCTTATATTCAATTCATAGAAGTACCGAATGAAATCGACAGTCGCTTCCTTAGCCTGCTTTATAGTCATGACCTGTTCATTTTCACTCAACTTTGATTTAGTGTAACATAAGCCCTCATCTAAGTTGTAAATCAATCATGTGCGGAATGGCTTTTCCACAGCTTCCAACCTTCAGCACAAACGGCAACCGAAACCGACACAAGAGAGCTGTGTGTTCAAAATCATTACAACATATTGTTATTGCCCTAAATCCAAACTCTGATCCACTTGGCAGCTGCTGTCAATCCTGAACGGAACTGATACGCCTGGATCGGCCCGATATGTTTCACATAGCAGAAAATAAAACTTTGACAAAGGCCTACAGGAGCAGGTTGAGGAAAGCGGGCGAAATCGGCAAGCCCTGACAGAGAGTTGAGTTGTGAACCATGCTGGAATAAGAACTCGCTCACCTGGAGCCAAAGACAGCTGCCCACAAACTGCTTACCCGGTGGCTGGGCGCTTGAAAAGGAACTGCAGGTCGGTTCTTGTCTTCTGATGCCTCTGGGAACACTGAGTTCTCTCTCGTGTAGTTTTCTAGAGCATTTGGAGGACTTGTCTTTCTGGTTGGGCATGGCAGCGGATGTGATAGAATTGCAAAAACTGCCATTTTGTTGAAATTGGCAGAAAATTTGATGCTATTAAATGAATTCATAGTTGAAAGTGTGGCCTGCAGGCATTTATATTTTGTTTCTCACAAAGTTAATCAACACTAAAACAATATATAAAATGGCGAACGTTTTGCAGGAAATGTAATTTGACCAGGGTTGCCAGATCTAAGTTACAAATCTAGCCCAATGACCATAGCCCAAGCATCAAAATATGCCACTCACTTACCTAAAATAGATATTTTACAGTCATTGTTATGCATTACACACAATTTTAACTTTGAAAATCATGGTATAGGCTAGTAGTAAAACTATCTGTTTTCATGAAGGCGCTCACAATTCCTACCAGTGCTTCTTCCTCACTTAGGCCAGTGAGCACTCAGACAGAACGTGTTTTTTGCAGTGAGAGGCACCTTTTTTAAATTGTTTTCTATTGGTAGTGAGCATTTTGCGCTGTTTATGCGCCCCGGTTGCCTTGCGTTTTAGTAGTGTTTTAGCCTCACGTTTTTGTAGGAGGACTCTGAGCATCTGAAGCAACTCTGAGCAGAAAACCGCCCGACATCATTTGCGTTTTTTTCCATTGTCCAATCGAATGGATGGAGAGGCGGGCCTTTCCTTTGTGGTGATTTTTTCAAACCTGAAAAGCGCGTTCTGTCTGATCGGGGCCTTAAGGCTGATTTATACTTCTGCGTCGGACCTACGCCGTAGCCTTTACGCCGTAGGCTATGCGTCAGTTTTCATTTATACTTCTGCGTCGTTGTCCGCGTCAACGTGCAGTACACATCTCATCATCTAGCAAAGTTTTACCATTGGTACAATATAAAATGGGTGAAATGTTTTAAAACAAGCATTTCATTCAGTTTAATTTATGCAGTATGTCAAACCTTTAACCTGCAAGGAAAAAACAACCTGCGGCAGCAGTTTAAAAGTTGCCCAATTCTGCAGGAAAACTGTGGACTTGGCAACCCTAACTATAACCAAATAACTCTTGGTACTGAACATGGCATGATTGCATGGCGACAGCAATTGGAACAGAGCTCTATTAATAGATCATTGCTCAACTTAATGCAATAAAGTGAACAATTCAGAGAGCTTTTCTACTTCTCTATGTCTCCAAACAGGTGACAGCCATCTTTAGTGGTTATGACACAGCTTGCCCCTCCAGATGATGTTATATGGTCCTAATTGAGTTAATGAGTGATGCCCAGAGAGTAAGTGTGTTTCAGCAGGAGCTTACATCAGTCTCAAGCTGTTAATGATCTCAACAGGGAATCACACTCTAAAACAATAAACTAATCAACTCGGGAAAATGCGCTGGCCACTCACACTACGGAGCGCTGATGCCCAATGGGCTTCATGCGATGAGGGATTCCTCAGTAGAGATTGGTTGCAACACTTGTTTTGGGCTTTTGTGTGCTGATAGGTTGACATGAAACAGTTAACAGGGCACACACACAAAAAGCCCTTCCTACATGTAGCGATATGTTTGTCTTAAAAGCAAATTACAGTTATGCTGAGTGTCTGAAAATGCAGAGTGCTTGATTGTGAACCCAACACACAGAATTAGAGGGATTTGGCCAAAATATCATAATTTACTCACTGTCATGTTTTGTCCAACCTGTTTTCTGATGTGAAACAGAAAAGGTCACTCTATGCAATTATAGTGGATAAGAACTGAAACGTTCGATCTACAATAAATAAATAACAACATAAAACTACACTAAAAATTGGTGTGGGATTTGTGTAGGATTTATTTTAAAATAATTTTTTACTCCGCAATTGCTTGTAAATTTCAGTCAAAAAAAACAGCAAGTTAAATTGTGTATTTTTAAACCGACTCCAATAATCTCTAGTTACAACATAAACTTTTCTTTTTTACAGTTTCTGATTTTTAAAAAATACAACTTATACTTGATATTCCAAGTCTTCTGAAGTCATATGATAGCTTTGTGTGATGAAGGACTGGATCGGTCTGGATGAATTTAAGGACTGGATCAGACTGATTCATAAATGAATCATTCAAAACAGTTCTGTAAACTGAATCAACTGATTCATTGTGAAGATCTGATTTACCAGCTTGTTCAGAAATGGGACATCGTTGCTTTAATGAGTGTGCTAAGGGGTGCTATGGAAGTTTTAATGAATAACAATAGTAAACATATGCGCCACGTTTTTATGGTGTACTTTTAGGGTCGACTGCTAGTCTCCATTCATATTCATTGTAATAAAAATAGTGTCAAGGATATTCTTCAGGATATTCTACCTTTTATGTTCCATAGAAGAAATAAAGTCATACAGGTTTAAAACAACATCAGATTTTTGGTTAAGAGGTTTTCTCACTCTCAAAATGCCTACATCATTGAATTGCTTGCATGCTTTGGTCAAAATTCTATAGTGCTAAATCAGTCCTTCTATTTGTATTAACCGTGTCTATATTTATGTCAGGAGAGCATTCCTCCCCCATGGTGTATATCCTGGCGCTTACCTTCAGCTTTGTTTCTTAGTTTGTTTTTTTGTCTTTAAACCACAAACCATTTATGCTAAGAGTGTGGCTAACCAGCACTCGGTGAAGACGCACAACATGAAATTCTCAAATGACAAACTCAATGTATTCATTGGCCATGCAGCCACTGGTATATCATGAATTCATTCATTCCATGACCACCGGTTATAATTATCAATTGTAGCATGCACAAAATATTCATTTGTTGATAAATGTACAGCATTGAGGGCCAATTTTTGGTTATGGGGAATTAAAATACGTTGCGTTGTCAGCATGGCGTAAGTAAATGTCTATAGAGATGAGATCGTCTTCATGGTTTAGCAGGCGAGACACATTCATGAGACACAAGCGGAACGAATTTGCCGTGTAAATTGTTCACAAAATTTTTGCATTCACTTCATTGAATTGTGCATGCATGCATGCATGTGTGTGTTTGTCTGAAGCATGCATATGCACGTGTCACAGCAGATGTGTGACAGCTGGAGGACAGAAAGCACTCCATCATTAGTACAAAAAGCTGGGAGGAGAAAGGGAGGAGCGGCTCAGTTAACAGCATTGCACGCTCCTCTTTCAGTCTGCTAGAAGAGGTGGCAGTGATCAAGGGCCCGCCGTCAGGGCCAAAGGGCTGACTAGCAGGTGTATGTCTGTGAAGGCATTGGTGGGAGGAAGTGTTTTAAATGACTTCATGTTGGAAATTTCAGGAAATACATATTTTAAGTCTGTTTGTTTGTGATTTTTAAATGGTTTTAGATGATGGAATGTTGTGATCCAGCAGGATCTGTGTGGTCAGACTTTGTACTCTGTATTTATACACCTCAGCGCTACTTAATCCACATGATTAAGGTAACCAGTCTTTGTTTTGGAAAAATCGGATATCCTGGTCCCATTGAGCTGAACAGCTAAAGCCGAGATCATAGTTTGGATCCGGGTTTGCTATAACTGTGCTTTGAGCTAGATAATATTTTGAAACACGGCTTAAATTTAATAGGGTGAAATGACACTGCCGGTATTTCATATTACAAATGTCTAGACATCCACATCACTGCTATGGCTTCTGTCGAGCGAAACATTGTGCTTCCACATCTGTCTTTATTTTTATATGGCTCTTTCACTGTCTATCAGGCTGTGGCTTTTCTAACTCACTGGGTGTTTCTGAAAATCCCCAAACAAGAGACCTATAATAAATGTATTACCATATTTTCCCCATGGCTAACCATGTATATTTTCCATGTTCTTGTTTCAGTAGTCCTGGGAGGGGGGGTATGTATTTATTTCTTAGACTACTGTCGATGCAAAAAAACATGAAATATAAGCAATTAAAAGCTTTGTTAAAACCTCATGTATTCTATGTGTTCTGAAGAAATAACTCATAAAACTGACCATGTATTCATAAACAGATAAAAAATAAATAAATTACTTATATCAATAATAGTAATAATAATAATAAGACTTTTATTCAGTTTTGACTATGCCTTCTGCACAAATGTTTCAGTTTATAAATATTTAGGGATTTGTGTTTTTTTTTTGATGGTATAGCCTTGTTACAAATTATAACTGAAGGTCAGGACTAAAAAAATGCATTTTCTCTATTTTCAACCACTCTTTTGTTGATTTACATAGCTTTTTATGTGCTTTAGGCCACAAACTTTATTTATTTATTTATTATTTATTTATAAGATGTGTATTTGATACAGTATATGATATGTACAATGATATCATTTTATGCAACAACAACAACACCATTATTTCTTTTCTTTTTAATATTAATAAAATTTTATTTTATCCTATTTTACTTTATTCTATTTTATTTTTATTTTTATTTAAGACGTTTTATTTCTGTATATGGATATTTATATGAATTTGGAGAAATAACCTGTATGTTTCTTCAGTATTTCTCATACAGAAATAAACAAGTTATCCTACCTGCCCATAGACAAATACTTCTTAAAAACAATAAAGAATTCTTAAAAAATATAAAACAACAACACCTACAATAATAATAATAATAATAATAATAATAATAATAATAATAATCATTGTATTTAATCAATTAATTAATTTATTTATTTTAAAGAAATATCTGTAAATGCATGGTCAGGTTGGATAACTTATTTTTTATGGGTTAACTCCAATATATTAAATTTTTTTTAGCATTATATTCATACCTCATAAAGGTTTCTAAATAGAAAAAAAGTGGAATGAAATGAGGGCAATATCTATCCATAAAAATCTGAATAATTCAAATTCATGAATTGATTGTTTTCCATTAATTATTCTCCCATTTTCTTGTCTTTCCGCTAATTCTGTGAGAACGTCATGAGCCTGGCTGCAGGTTCGACTTGACTCTGTCTAATCACTTGGTCTTGCGTTTGAACTCTGAGGCTGATGGAGAGAGAAAAGCTGCGGAGAAAGCAGGTCCCACAGTCTTGAATTAATTAAGAGAGGGATACTCCCACTTTTAGGAGGCTGGCATGGCAGAGGCTGATGTTTTCCTAACAGTCTTTTCCACAGGGATAGGTTTGCACTCATCTTTGATAGTTAACCCAGGCTGACCTTTCCTTGACTCCCACACCAATCCTGACCTGCTTCCTATTAGTGGCTGTCCAGCCGGGCCGGTCTGTGGGCCGATTGTGCAGACATTGTGCACTCACGCACACACGCTCAGGGTTTCTAAAGTGGGAAGCCTAACACATCATCAAAACATGCTCGGAATAAACAGTGTGGGCTCATTTTTTCATTTTTGCGTCTGAATTATACAGTCTGGTATTTTACAAGGGAGAATTGTAAACGTAATACGCTGTGTGGTTACTACAGACGCACAAAAAGTCATCTCAAAAATATCACCTCAGAAACACAACTCAGCGGAGACTGCGTATGGACGGATTTAGTGCGTTTGTGTGTTGACTCCGAGCCGGAGGAATTTGTTTGTTTATCGGCATCTCCAACACACCATCACTTTTGTTTTGTTGTCTGTTATAAGGCCAAATTTTTTAAATAATGATTGTGGCTACGTAATCGCCCTAATACCAGAGAAAGCGTCCTGATACAAAGCACTTCTGAACTTTCATGTTGCCACGACTGTTTCGAAGTGCTATTTCTCAGAAAACTCAAAGTCTGGCTGTCTGTGTGGATTGCTGTGTTTGAGATCCTCACTTCTTTTTAAACTTATTGTCTTTTACAAATTGGTTCATATGGCGGGGGAGCTCCGAATCAGGGCATCCATCTTCAGCGGCGCTGGCTGTTACTGTGTGCTGTGCTCGGCATTTATCTTGCCGATTCGCAGAGGCACAATAAACAGGGTGAAGAGACTGGCCCGAGGCTCCACCGAGGGGCACACTTACTAAAGGACACCAGACAGCTACCACCTGCATCTGAGTCCCCATGGAGCAGTGTGTGTGTGTGTGGAAAATAATTTTTCTGGCTAAGTTTAATTGTAATTGTAAGTCACTTTGGATAAAAGCATCTGCTAAATAAATAATGTAAATGTTTAAAACGTTATTGGAACAAAGAGAACACTTAATAATTGCCACAAAATAATTGCTTTAAAATAGTGTTTTAGTTACTTTTTTCAATATAATTTGCGGCATAATCAAATATTTTTGCAGTTAACATATTCTTTAAAAATCCAGACACCATTAAGGGAGAACTTGAAGTCAACAAAAATAGTGTTGCCTTACTATTATACGATGCTAAATTAATTGAACAGTTTTCCTCTTATTAAAATACTGCATTGAATTACATGGTCAGACTTCTCTGAATGGTGTTAGCGGAAGTGGTGGGAGTTCAGGCCGAGGTCCCAGTCGGGACTTTACAGTAATTGGACCAGATATGATTAAAACATTCCCCAGTCAGAGCTAGTCGAGCTGAGTTACTTGGAGCACTGTATGTGTCCCAAACTATCAACAACCTGCCACATACTGTAGACTAATGTGGCATATATCAGCAGCTGAAAACACCTTCTGTTCCTGCTGTCTCTCCATCTACATCACCTTCTGTCATTGTCCAAGAGAGAGATTTTTGATCGTTTCCAACTACTGCACTACCCAAACACACACAGATCTGATGGTAATATCACTGAATATTAAAGAAAAATTATAACTGCACACTCGCTTAAGTATAGACTTTCTTAAATAAGAATAAGAAAGTCTACACTTAAGCGAGTGTGCAGTTATAATTTTTCTCTAAGTTTCTTCTCTCAACTGGCACCTCCAGAGCGTTTGCGTCACCATTGTAAATATCACTGAATATAACACAGCCTCTCCAAAGCTCATTCTATGATGTTTATGCAAATGAGCGATTAGTAATTGTGAAGTGTTGCCAATAATGAATTCCATGTTTGTGTTGACCTGCTGCGCAAGTACTAACACGTCTGGGTGGTTTAGATGACTAACAAATTAGAAGAAATAAACCAACACCATAATAGCTGACAACGCATGTTCTAAAGTAAACTCTTTTCTGCTTAATTTTGCATTTAATGTCAGTCAGAGGTTTTCTTCTCATAACACTAATTCTTGCCATTATTAGCCTCTTAAAATAACACAGTCTGGCATTCAGTATGTGATTCAGAGCATATTCTCAATTCTCAATTGTGGTTTCTGCCTTAATAATTCACAGTGTTGTAGCACAAACTGTTCAAGCTCTGTAAATCCATGTTATGTCACTGGTGTAGCTGCAGAGAGAAGAAACCAGTCCACAGCAGCTCAGAGCCCATAGTATGGAAATAAAATCTCTCTCAGTTCAATACTGCCCCCTACATTTCAGCCTGTGCACTACAGTTAACATGAGCGAACACGATGTTGACGTTGACTTATAGATGGATGATGTTTATTTTATTTTATTTTATTTACCAGACAAAATCCAACAACATTTACGTAAACAGTACACATATGTATCTTATTTGGAAAAACTATAAATATTATTTAGATTTTTATTTCTTCTCTTTATATAGATTGATAGTGATTTTAACACAGTATATTTTATTTTATTTTATTTACCAGACAAAATCCAACAACATTTACGTAAAGAGTACACATAAGTATCTTATTTGGAAAAACAAAAAATATTATTTAGATTTTTATTTCTTCTCTTTATATAGATTGATAGTGATTTTGACACAGTGTATTTTATTTTATTTTATTTTGTTTTGTTTTAATAAAGAAAATCCAACAACATTTACATAAACAATACACATAAGTGTCTTATTTTGAAAAATAGTAATAAATATTATTTAGATTTTTATTTCTTCTCTTATATAGATTGATAATGATTTTTATATTCATTTTATTTTATTATTCACTCTTTTAATTGAGAAAATCCAACAACATTTACATAAAGAGTACACATCTTCTTTAGAAAATGATCAATACATATTATTTATATTTTTATTTTCTCCCTTTATATAAATTAATGATAATTGTGACAATATCTTTTCTTTTCATTTATTTTATTTTATTTTATTTTTTATTCACCCTTTTACGAGAGAAACTCCAACAACTTTTACATACACACTAAACAAAGTATCTTATTTAGAAAAACAATAAATATTATTTATATTTATTAACTGATATGAATCATAATGGCTTTGCTGACATTATTTAAAATGTATTGCCATATAATGGGGTTGCTGATGTTATTTAGAGTGTATTGATGTCTAACGACTTTTCCAAACAACAAAATGAAGAAATGATAATTATGGCGAGAGTATTGATTGTGCTTTCAGTGATTTTCTTTTGCAGATGCACGCTATTGTATTCAGTGACTGATATGTTAATGATTCCAAATTTTACAGAGGGCTATTCGTGCCGTTCGACTGCAAAAAGCAGTAATCTAATTTGTATTTGTAACTTTATTAGGTGTAATCATAAATGCTCGTCAATGTCCAACAGCAGCACAATAGGGAAGGATGAGCGTGCGTTAAAATTAATGCTATTAAGAGAAGCTTGCCTTCAATCAAAAGGCCATAAAACTCATCATTATCAGACATGAGCCCTCTGGAGACCCATCCGCCCGCTCGCTAACCTGAGTTATGGCTCAAATCACTGCCTTCATATTCTACATGATTGTTTCCGAGAACGCTACTGAAATGTCTTTTGGTTCTTCTCATCGTCTTCACCTTCCAAAGCCAATTTTCACTAGTTCCTGGTCTAAACTACAAGGTTCCAAAAGAGGTTTATCATAGTGCTGTCGTAGAAGAACCATATGGTTCCCCAACAAACCTTTTAGTGAACATTCTAAAAATAACCACTTTTTCTAGCGAAGAACCACTCTCAGATTTGAAATATCTAAAGAACCTTTTGTACAATGGAAAGGTTCCATGGATGTTAAAGCCAAAATAGAACCTTTATTTTTAAGAGTGTACCATCCTGGAATTCCTAATATGCCCTAAAGTACACTAACGATGCTTTAACCTCTGACCTCGGCCGAGAAAACCATGAGTTGGAGAATCATAGAGGCAGGCACGGCACTCTACGTGATCCCAGTCTGGACAATGGAGAAGGAACCGAGGGCATAAATCCCCCTCCCAGCTGCGGGCCTGGTCCGATCCCCATGTGAAATTCCTGAGAGGGGTCTGGAGGAGCCTTCAGGGCAGAGAGGGCTGGCAGGGTGCAGGGTTTGTGGGAGTCTGAGGAGCCTCAAGATTTAGGTGGGGACACGGGTACCGCAGGAGGCCTATTTGATGCACATTCTTGACCCCCTCGTGCTTTTGGTGTCTCGTACGTGTAAGCAAGTAGGTTCAGCAAAAGTTGGACAGCACATCGCCCCCCCTCCTCATTTTTAAGTCTCATCTAAGTCTCAGCTTGCCTCATGCCAGGTCTGATTCCCAGAGTTTCCATGGATGAGACTCGGGGACCGGGAGTAATAATGTGCGCCTTTGTGTGGAAGTTCAGACTGAGGAGCGGTGCACGCAGAGTTCAGGACGAGGTCGCGGGCGCTACGCTAGGGCCAGACACACATCTCATATCGGCGACTCGAGAGAGTAGAGGCACTGTCTGTCTGTGAGAGAAAAACAGCATGAATCACTACAGGGAGCGGGAATTGTGGCGAGCGCTGCAGTTTTTTTGGTAGGCCCTCGAAATGCTGGAGTTTTCAGTGAGGATTTGTGTTTACTGAGACGAAAGTATTCGTAGCGTCTGTTTGTTTTAGTTGTTATCAGAGCTCTCATCGCACAATACACTGGAACAGCACTGAGCATTTGAAGATGAGCAGGAACGGATGTGGCCTTTCTGGATGGAGAGAAGAAAAAATAGGTTTTATGTTATAATATAACATTATACTACTTCACTGTCACATTTGAACAATTTAAAGAGTCCTTGCTGAATGAAAGTATTAATATCTTAAAAAAAAAAACACTTACTGACTCAAACTTTTCACAAATCCCTGCTCTAAACTACCATCCTGGAAATTCTTTATATGTCCTACCATATACTAACAAGGCTTTAACTTCTGACCTAAAAAATTAACATCATGTCTGAATAAAAAATATTAATATCTTTTAAAAATATTAATTTATTTAATGTTTTAAGTATTAATTAAACTCTCATACTCCCCTACTCTGGAACCGAGAAGAAAAAAATAAGTTTTACATTATAAATGCTTTTACTGTCACTTTTGATGAATTGATTGCATGTTTGCTGAATGAAGTATTAATTTCTTTTAAAAATGTATAAAAAATCTTACTGACCCCAAACTTTTGAATGGTTGTGTAGATCAAATTGGTACATAAAAGCAATATCATGTTTATAATTGTCCTGCTGATATTCAGTACAACAGCACATTTGCTCTTGAGATTTGGTTAATTCTCATGATTTTATTTATTATTAGATTTTTGTCAATATATAAAATATTTTAAATATCATCTGGAAAATAAGTTTATATTTTTCCTGTTCAGTAAACCTAAAGAGAAACAATTTCAGTAAAAAAGAAAAAAATATTGTGTAGCACTTTTCACATTAAATTTCTTCCTAAACAGCTTTACAGAGAATTGCCAATTCTGTGAGCTAAAGGCGAGTGATTGTGGCAAGGAGAAGATTCATAGAAATATGCTATACAGACTTAATTAACTTAAATGTTCTTAACTGTGCATTAAAGTTTGGAGTCGGTATGGTTTTTAAATGTTTTTGAAATAAGTCTCTTAAATAAATGCAAGGCTGCATTTCTTTGATAATAAATAAATAAATACAAACTGTAATATTGTGAAATATTATTACAGTATTTAGAATTACTGTTTTCTATTTTACTAATATGAAAAAGGAAAAAGCTTACTCAAACTTGTCGTGTATACCAAACTGTTACATAAAAGCAAAATCAAGCTTGCCGTTTTGCCTGTGCCTTATGATTACAGCCAAATCACAGTTCTGATGATATTCAGCACAACAGCACATCTGCTCATGTGATTTGCGTAATTCTCAGGCATTTGTAGCACATATACAACGTTTGCCTTTTCAGTGAGGATTTGTTTACTGTGACAAAAGTGTTCTTAGCATCTGTTTGTTTTAGTTATCAGAGCTCTCATCGCACAATACTCTCTAGCACTGAGAATTTCAAGAGGAACAGGAGCGGATGTGGCTTCTTTGGATGGAGAGAAGAAAAAAGAGGTTTTCTGGTTTGATGAAAACCAAATCCTGTACGCTGCTGCTTCAGCAGAATACCAAACGAGGAGAGAGGGGGACATATGAAACGTTTGCCGTGTAGTGTGTGTGCTGTTCTCTTCCCGCTTCTTGATGTACAGTGAATTTTAGCATAATGGCACAAGATATTTAGCAATCAGTTCTTTCAATCAAACAGCAGATTCTCAAGCATTCGTTTGTTACACGTTATGCAACAGTTAGTACTGTTCCTCGAATCTGATTGGCTGAGTGGCATTCCAAAAGTGCTGATATACAGTCCAACAGCACTGGGATGTTTCTGCTCTGTTTATATCAGGGGTTTTCAAACTTTTTGACCCCCAAATATGATGATCCACTTGTGAGGTATCCTTTCCCAAAACTATATATTTTCATACATTTCATATTTCGCATATTCACGTTTCTTTGATGGCATTTAATGGTCACATGCCATGCTGGATAATAAATAAAATATTTTATCTTTTTTTAGTATTTTTTAATATGTTTTTATTGTAAATCTATTTATTCACTTTAATATTTTATTTTTCATTTTGGTTTAATTAATTAATTAAATCAGCTTTTCAACAATTCACAAACCCCAGTTTGAGAAACCCTGGTATAACTATATTGTATAAAATAAAAAAGGAAGAATGTTTAAACAAATTATTAAATTATCATCTGGAAAACTTTTATTGATTGATTGATTGCTTGTATAAACGTATACTGTATATATTTTTTTCAATCTTGTAACTTTTCAGTTCAATTCAAATTTATCTGTGTATTACGTTAAATAGCATTCCGAAACCTTTCTTATTATTATCAATTTTGAAAACAGTTGTGCTGCTTAATATTTGTTTGGAATATATATTTTTTTAAAGACTTTGATGAATAGAAAGTTCAAAGGGCGGCATTTATTTGACATAGAAGTCGTGTATACATTAAAAATGTATTTACTGTCACTTTTGATTAATTTAATGCAGCCTTGCTAAATAAAAGTATGAATTTCTTTAAAACAAAGAGGAAAAATCTTATTGAGCTGTGGCCGTCAGTTTACAGTCAAATCACAGTTCTGCTGATATTCAGTATGACAGCACATTTGCTCATGTGATTTGCTTAATTCTCATGCATTTGTAGCACATTATACAAGAGACTCCAGCAGGTCTTTAATGCAAATGGTGCTCCTCAGAAAACCCTTTGATTGTGAAGCCTTTCTGGATGACAAGGCCACAGTTCGATGACACAGGCTCGTGAAGAGGAGGAATGTGCATCTCCGCCGCGCTAGCCGGCAAGCGATCCTGCCTCAGCCCCACCGAGGGGGCGTCTCTGGTCACTGTCCATTAGCTCTGACTGGTACTGCCCGCACAATGGGTGCACTTTGTCCAGGCCTGTCAGGGATGCACTGCGGTAGGCATGAGGGGGTGGTTCGGGAACCTTTGATCCGCAGCAGCTCACTCGCTGGGGTGTGCCGTGTTGGAAAACCGATCCTCTGATATTTCTGTCTCTGTGCATCACTGTGATCCAAACTATAGAGCGAAGGAGGGGGAGGTCGAGAGAGAAAAAAATTCAAAAAATCTGCAAATTATTAAAAGTTCTGCCTTGAACTGCTCTGTGTAGCTCAAGAGGGAAGAAAAGAAATTTTTTCTACCCTCTTTTTGTCTTGTATGTCTTAATTAGATAAAAAAAAATTAGGGGGAGTGAGATAAAAGAGATAAAAGACGCTTTGGTGAGCATGTGTATCTGTAATGTTTATATAGATCTGACCCCGAGTCTGACTGTCTCAGACAGGATTGTTGAAAAGCAATGGGTTATGGCCTCTACATGTTCTTATGTATCAGATGTACATGTTTGAACTCCCTCGCGTGTGTGTGTGTGTGTGTGCGTGTGTGTGTGTGTGTGTGCGTGTGTGTGTGTGTGGCGAGGGTAACCACTTAAAAGTGTTCACTGAAGTGGGATGACACAGAGACATGCTGATCAGTGCGCCCGTGAAACGGAGAATGGGAGTCGCTTCTGTGTGTGAGTTAAAAGGCATAGTTCAAGGAAAACTGAAAATTCGGTCATCATCTACTCACCCTCATGTTGTTCCAAACCTGTTTGACTTTCTTTCTTCTGTGGTAAATGAAAAAGACATTTTGAAAAAAAAATTTCTTGCGAAATGTCATGTTGTTTTGGACCCCATTGACTTTCATTGAATGGGCGAAAAAAGCTGCAGCGTTTTTCTAAATATCTTCTTTTATGTTCCACAGAAGAAAGTAAGTCATACAGGTTTGGATCGATATGAGGGTGAGTAAATATTTTTTTCTTTTTTGGGTGAACGATCTTTTTGACCTTGAGAGAAAATCTATTCCAGTCTATTCCAGTAGCTCCTTTTGTTTGTCTTGAGAAACTCAAACTGTATTTAATTCGGTTGCTTTTTCGTCCAGTATTGCTAACTGTTATCTTTCTCTTTTTCTTTCTTTCTCTCCATATCTTCTACCCTCGTCTGTCTTCTCCTCAGATAAGATGGTTTCTTCCGCTCATTTGTTGACGGTCTCTTCGAATTCCTCTCGATAACAATTGCTTCTCAGGTCAAATTATAACTCTTGGTGCGGCCCTTTCGACATCTATTACTTCCATTTAAATATTTAAGCAACAAAGTTTTACAAGCTCTCCCTTGGGTGCATTTAAGAGGGCCGATACTGCCTGCTCACTGTCCCATGATGAGATGAATGGCATGGTGGTGGAGTCATCCCATATCGGGTAACTGGCTAAATTATGGCAGACACTAAGAAGCGCTCCTCACAATGACCTACAGAAAACAGTAGACAAAAGACCCTATTCTAGAGCTGGACAATGAAGGAGGTCAGGGAAGACACCTGAGACAAGCGTCGGCCCATAGGACGGAGTACTCTTAAGACATTACAGTACACATACAAACACATGATATGCACATACGAATATACAAACATTAATCAAGAGGATGCTGAACTGTCACTCATTAGATTCGGATTGTGGATTGACAATTCTGAAATTCGGATTTCAGATTGTGGATTGACAAGATATTGTCTTGTCTCTTCTGCGTCCACTGAATATTAGGAAACTTAGTAGAAATCGTAGCTTTACTTTGTCAGATCATTCCGTTGTTTTTCATACGTGATGTTTCTATTCAAGGTCGACTTCAAGGTCAAAGAAATGCTATTAAAACATCTTTTTTTGCTTAAATATCGACCATTGTGATATTAAATGTGTCAGAGTTGAACAGATTAGTTAAAATGGCAAAATATCATATGCTGAGCTGAAGTGAAAAAATAAGTTTTGTGCTTTTAAACTGAAACTTGCTTGTCATTTCCTGACATTTATACTGTATATATAAACTATTGTTTAAATGTTTGTGATCACAATAAAGACATACACTTTATTTTAAGGTGTCCTTGTTACACGTTACATACTATTATAATTACAATTAATTATGCATAATTACATGCATGTTATAGTAACCCTAAGACAAAACCTAATCCTAACCCTAACCAAATAGTATGTACATATTACTCAGTACTTAAATGTGTAATTACACTGTAACAAGGACACCTTAAAATAAAGTGTAACCAGACATTGTTACTACTGATCTATAATAGAGATTCTTTATATAGATCAGTGACTGTAACAAAAGATTTCTATTTCAAATAAATGATTTTGAACTTTCTTGTTAAAACCTTGAAAATAAATAAATAAATAATCACAGTTTCCACAAAAACATTATGCAACTGATTTTAACATTGATGATAAGAAGAAATGTATCTTGAGCACCTATACATTTTTAGCAAAATAACATATAACACATTTTTTCTGGTTCCTCCTGGTTTCAAGTTTTGAGACCACCACTGTCAATTTTCACTTGCTCACTAGGAGGTGTTAAATAAATAAATTCTATAAAAGTGAAAAGCTGCAAATGCTTTATAGCTCTATAACAAACAGTATAAAAATGCAATAAAGCCACAAAAAAGGCAGTGCAGTTTTTGCATGGTTGTCTTAATGAGGCACCTACTCTTGAGTCAGGCGTGTGTCCCCGTGAGAGGCCTCCTCAGCCCCGTGTCCATATCATCTGTCATCATCATACTCAAAATTCTTTCACCTGCACCCTAATCCCTTATTATTTACCTGAGAGCCAGGATGACAGCCATCTCTCTCTCTCTTTCACAATCGTATCATTTCACTGTTCCCTTTTACTTTTTTGCAATGATGATTAATTTGAAGGGCATAACACAAATTGGAGAGAAATTACACAGATGACAGACAGTAAGGGGTCCTCATCTGGGTGAGAGCCAAATGGACTAATTTGTAAAGAAGTTTTAGTGAGCTTGTTATGGATGTCACACTGCTGTAGTTTCCTTGCAGACAGAAACAGACTTTGTTGCATTCTCCATCCACGTTATTATGTGACCCTTTGACCTTTTGAGGTTGTAAATAAGGTTTAATAAGTTTCTGTTTTATGCCTACTCATGGGTCAAAGCATCATAGGTAAGCAAAGAGTCTATTAATAATGCACTATGGCGTTTTGTCAGCTGCCAGTAAACCACAGATCAGGGGCAAAAATGTGAGGCCATGGAGAATAATTCTTATAATTGTATATTAATAATAATAATAATTGATTCACTGGCAATTTCCCAGCATTGATTTCCCTTTGTTACCACCTTCCCATCTGAGACATTCTAAATAATTGATAAAAAAACAATATTCTCAGCCTGAAGCTGAAGCCTGTTACACATGGCAACTTACTCTCGGTTGGTTTTCCTACAGCCCCTGTAGAGCTAACTCTAGACAGCTACAATTTTGGAGGCATAGTTTAGGTTTTAGGGACCATTAAGTAGTTTTTCTGTTTACATTCTGTTCGCAATTGCTTTCTGAGTTTATGATTTTGTGAGCTTTTTGATTGTATGGTTAAAAATAGTAAGTTGTTAGTGTAAAAGATTGAGTTTGGGGCTGAAAATATAACTCTGTGCAGTCTAAGCATTGGGTTTTTCACTTTTTTCTCCATATTGTTTTGAACATTGCTTTGTTGTATAAAATCTACTGACTGCATTTGTAGCATAATGTTGATTACCACAGAACTATTTCTCAGGTTTCTATTAAAAACAAACATTCAGGTCACACTAAGGTCCTTTAAATAGAAGTAATGCAAAAAATGTTTTTAAAAAACCCTCCTTTTAGTACATAGCCAACATATATATA
>NW_015659020.1:842858-861539 GCF_001515625.1 Sinocyclocheilus rhinocerous
TGAAATACATTTATTTCATGCTAAGTATACTACAATTAAATTTTTTATATGTATGTGCTTAATAAAATGTCCTGCAATTGTACTTTTAGTATTTTAAACTGGTCTACTAAATTGGAACAACTAATTTGTACTTAATGCACTTTAATTGTGCAGAAGTAGTGCTGAAGTACAAATAAAGATATTCTTAGTATATTTTATTGCGCTAAAGTGGAAATATTGCAAGTACACTTCAGGTACTCTTTAAATATTTTGCATTTAAAGTCTGATATTATTCAAAGATCATGCATTGTGCACAAGTAATATGCCAAGTAAAGTTTAATTATAATTTTTATATCAGTAAGTCTCTAGTTCTGTCAGTATATGTTAATAGATTTGAACTATATACTTAGCATGAAATAATATGTATTTCATAATATGTCATTTTATAATACATATTATGTATTATAATATGTATAATATGTATATAATATGTATTTTAAATATAACTTTTTTACTAGGGTGTGTATATATATATATATACATATGACATATGATATATATATACATATATGAAGAATTCAGATGCAAAAGCCTCTAAGTGCCGTCTGAAATTTTCTTCTAAAATTAGCATTTTTATCAGGCTCCTATGTTTAGGTTCAGTAAATGGCAATGTATAATTCCTTTTCTATGCCATTAAAGTGAAAGAACTGAACATAAATATAGGAGCTTGATAAAAATGCTCATTTTAGATGACAATATTCTGCTATATTCTCCCTTTTTCTCTTCATTAAAGCTGCTAGTGGATGAGTCATAATTGTTTATTGTGGTAATTTACATGCCACAAATGCTGTTGATATAATTTTACTTATTTTGAACATGATAAATTCTATTAAGTTGACTCTATCAGCAATAAATAATCTTTTTATGGACTTTACAATCATTTGTAATCAGCATTTGTGAATTTATTTCACTTCAGCAATGAAATACATGATTGCTCTTTACGGTGAATTCAGGTAAATTTTGCCATTGTTTATCATTGGGACATTTTTTCCTCGGTTATCTCAGTGGTTCAGTTGCATCAAATTCGGCATTGTAATATTTCTCAGTACTCTAAAGCAAAGTAAGACTTGAGAACATAACACCCTGACACAAACTCTCCATGGCTTGAGGTTTCAGGGGTGCATTGACTGTGAAGTTTATGAAAACAAACAGCAGACACTGGGCATAGAAGAGATCTCTGCCTACATATGGTTTGCGTTTCTTCAAATCTCTCAATCCTATCTTCCAGTCCTTCTCTCACAGAGACATTCTCAGATGGTCGGAACGAAAGGCTCGGAAATCCAGTCTTAGATGAACTGGGAGGACCAGGACACTGGACAATATGTATCGAATCAAGCCATTCTCTTATTAAAATGCTAAGTGCATGCTGCTTTTGGAATTTTTCAAAGGCTACATTAAGGGGAAGTTGTTACGCTGGGAATTATAGGAGCAGTCGATGGAAGAGGACAGAATGCCATCTGTGTAAACACACAAGAGCTTAGCATGGCTAGCTGCAGGCCATGCACTGAATGTCTACATTGCTAAAAATGAAGGTTAGCAGAGATGCTAAGTTAGCATTAGGGTCCAGTGCAGTTCTCTGGGAAGTTCAGAAAAATTATTTTAAAAATGTATTTTCTTACGTCTCTGCTGTGTATGAAACACTGATAAATCTGAAGCCTGCGTGAACATAAAACTAACATCGAAAATCTGGCTATTTTTCATACAGATTCATTTCATGCTGATGTCCAAAATCTTGTTTCTGTGCTTCATATATTGTAGTGTTGACTGCTCTTTCTGTCCTAAAACAAATGTCCTGTCTTGAATGTTTTTTTTTTCTTTGACATTTTTATTGTAAAATGTCAACTATATTGTTTTATTGTTACCATTTTCTGACAGGACATCCTCCAGCCTAATCTGATGCCGATAGTGAGATTTCAATCTCATCCAAGAATATAGTACAAACATATATTTCATGCACATCTGTCCTTGTGTGGGTTGCACCTGTCAGACAAGCCACCTTTCAGCCCCATGTCATCTTGTTGGATCTTTAGTGATTATATCTTGATTCATTTTTGTCACTAGAGTAGCTTAACATCACATTGAGAGGAGGTCACAGTATGCATATACTCAATGTGGACCTCCATGTGCACCGCCACAATAGTTGAAAACAGCAACTTTTCCAATTGCTTCTGATTTATGCATGTCGTTTACAGAGCTGTCACGACATCTCACAGCATGCAATAAATTCTCATTCTTGTTCGACTTGTTTTTCCATATCAGCAGAGCACCTTCTCCTGCAGGGCCAAACAGCTGTGATTTCTGTCCTTTACAGCCCTATATTATCATCCACAATGTTAAACCACAGCTGTGAAAACACATCTGAAATATAAATTATTATATAATTATGGTTGCTATAATTTACTATATCTATTTAAATTAACTTAAATAGATATAGTAAATTACACTGTGTAATACTACATAGTATACAATAGTTATATAATGTAATATTTCATTTAATAATTTATTAATTAGCATTCTCTCCATATATAATTTTAATATTTATAATATTCCCAATATTTTATAGCTACAAATATATATTATACATTTTACTATACTTCATATTAATATTACTGCAATTTTGTGTTTATTTTTAAATGTAATGTCAAATAATTTAAAATATTTGATATATAAAACTATAATAAATCATTATTATATTATATTATATTATATTATATAAATTTTATAGAATTTTATGGAATATTACATTATATAATTGTACAATAGTTATATAATTTAATATTTAATGTTATTATTTATAATATTCACAATAATTTACTTTATAGCTACAAAAATGGTAAGCAATAATAGTTTACATTTTATTATATTCTTAATATAATTATTACTATAATTATTCATATTTAATTTTTTTAATATATGATATATAAAAACTATAACCAATATATAATATAATATAATATAATATAATATAATATAATACATACATCTTATAAGTATTTGTATTCCTACAATAGTGTTAGTTCAGATTTCATGTCTTATTATCAGTGATTATAAATGAGTTTAATTTAGCAGAAACATCCTCTGTATCCTTCCGCTGACAATCTGAACTTTGACCCAAAGTCCCTGACTAATTGAATTATGCTTTTAATCACACACACTGCTTGTAAATATTGTTTTGAACTTCTGCCCCTCTTGAATCATCACTAACTTTGCTGTGTATACATTAAATAAGTGGATTTTGCTTTGACCTTCCCTACAGAGAAAGATATGTCATTAAGACTTTACTCTTAAATATCATGAAAAATGAACAGGAAGCACATCTGTCTGTCTGTTTATCTGTATAACTTTTAACTTTTTGCCTTAACTTTGCCTCCTTGTGGTTCCATAGCAAACAGCAACCACATATTAATCCTTCCAGACGTTTTGAATGGAATAACAAAAGTGCCGGGATCTCTGTGTTCCAGTCAAGCATGTGCAAGTATTTCCACAGCACCGTCATCCACCTGCTTGATCCGTACCTGCAGTGTTTTTCCCTTTGTGTTCTTTATAAGGGGCCCAAGCATGTATTTCTGGCTCAGCTGTGTCCACAGTGTCTGTTTTATTTAGGAAACCAGAGTTAAGATCCCACATCAGTGGGAGGGACTAAGGGACACAGACAGACACAGTAAAAGCCATGACTCTTTGAGCCTTGGTCGGGGCCACGGTCATGTCACTTATTGCATTGCTCTGGAATGAAGTGTGAACAAAACGTCTGCCATCATTTCGCCTCCAGAAAAGCCCCATTTAAAAGCAGGAGACTGGCGTTCATCTCGGGTTTATGATGAGCCTTTAACAACTCACACATCATATTGGGAGAAACAGTATTGGGAGAAATGGAAGATGGTTCTGGGTAATCCAAGTTAACGCACGACGCTTACCGCATCTGTACTGTTGCCATGATCGTGTGTGGAAATTCTCCACACGTCTGAAGGCCTTTCATTATCACATCTCTCGCCGTTCGTATGAACCTTTTGCCAAGTGGCTTTCGCAGTCTTTAGGTCCCTTCCACAGGGAGCCAATTACATGGCAGTGCACTTTCTTTATTAAAGACCTAAAACATCATAGCCTATGGGAGCCTGACAAGCCTAATGTGCAGGGAGCTACATAGTCAAAATAAAATTCATACATATTTACTGAGATATTCAAAGTGGCATAAAAATGATTTCATCCATTGGCATCGCGAAGAAACCGAGCAATTAAACAGAAGGGAAAATGAATGTGTATTCCACATACGGTTCCGTGAACGATTCCGCTCAAAAGCAAAAGAATCGGGAGATTTACGGCGGCCACTGACCCCGAGTGCTCATGGTAGAAAGCCTCAGGAGAACCCGGCTCAGGCTTCATGCCAAACACTTTAAGATTTAAAGAGGTGATGAGGAAACTATCCAGATGAGAAAGGAACACATTGGTAGGAGCACAATACCCTTTCTCTTCCCACCTAAACGCACATACACGAGCAGAGCGGCCGACCCGCTCTCTCCCGGCTGGCCGTGTCGGGCCCGTCCCACGGGGGTCGGGGTAGCTGTGGAGGTGAGGTGTTACTCGCTGGCCACTTTGCCGGTGTTGAGGATTATGTTTATAGAGATTGGAAAATGAAACGAATGGGTAGGGAACATTAACCACCACAGGAAGAGCTGTTGCCAGAGCCTCCATTTAGGAACGGAAATAGAGAATTTGTCAGCGTAATCGGAAGGTAATTAGGTGAAGCGGAGCAGCCAGACCAGAGGAGCGTAGGTTGCCCCCCTTTTGCTCTATGAGGTGTCAACTGCTAGCTGTGTTAGCTTGGCAGAAGTCTTAACCCACAATGGCAGGGTTTGGGAATCTGTGGTGAACCTGCCGGCTCGCTGCGAACAACATGACATGATCACAAATAAACTGAAAATGTAGTTTTAACCCAGCTTATCCTCAGACAGGAAACAGGGTCACGCTCAGAGTCGACGCATCATTTGTATTCTCAGCTGCTAATTGGCCAGCTGTTGAGTATGACATCATTAAGGATAATGGGTATGAAGAATGCTGCGTTCCTTTCCGAACCGAACCCAAAAGTCGGAGCTTATTTGTTGTTGCTGTTACTTGTTCTTGTTGATGTTCAACTTTTTTGTTATTAGTCATGTAATGAATAATGTGAATAATTTGAAAACATATGTGCCAACCATCTTCCTGAATTTATCAAATGAAACATTTAATATTGTTCCTGAGAATTTCTGTCAAAATAACAGCTCTGTGTTTTAATTTTTGAAAGCAAAAAAAAAAAAAAAAAATTGTGAATATTATATCTTTAAAAAGTTGTAAATAACAATTATTGGAGTATACATTTTACAAGAAAATACTATTTTCATTTTTCCACTTATAAATTTCACATTTTGTGTTACTTGCTGTTTCTTTCCAATTGTTTGTAACATTTAATAGCAATTTCTGAGTGAAAACGGTTTCTACTGTAATTTTATGTCAAGTCAAATGTATTTGTATTGCACTTTTCACAAAAGACATTATTTCAAAGCAGTTTTAAATTTAAGCAAATCTTAATTATACTATTGTTCTGTAAAATAAAATAATAATAATAATAATAACAGTGCTGGGCAATGATTAATCACGATTAATCGCATCCAAAATAAAAGTTTTTGTTGTACATAATAAATGTGTGTGTACTGTGTATATTTATTATTGTCATTGATTTTAATGCATTTTCAAGAAAATCATTACTTGTATTATGAAACTAATACTACATAAAAGCCCACTCTCATTAAAATGACATGACAGAACCAAAGGTCAAAGGTTGATTCGGTCAGGTGCAAAGGTTAACTTGCATTACACAGCTGTGGGCATCCACCAGATACTTCACCTGAATGAAGCGTGAGTGAGCGCAGCTATAGGTCATGCAGGCCTGGTTAAACTTGGTCTGGCTGGGTTATGAGAAGTACAGTCCAAAGGGGTTTGAATTCTCTGAGGCGAGCACCTGAGCTCAGTGTCTGCTCCCGAGCACTGACCCTTCCTGACTGAGATATTACTGCTCCGGGCTGCTGCTATGTGCAAACCCCCCTCCCGCTCTTTCTTTATCTCCTTCTCTTTTTTTGCTGTTGGCAGATTGAGCCTATAAATGAGGGGCTTTCAAGCTTTCATGCAAGATCACAGGTGCTTATTTCGAAAATGACAATTTTGCCTTTCCATAATTTCATGTTACAGCATTACCAGATCTTATCAAGAGCCGCCATCTTATTCCTGAGGTTGAGTAACTTAATGAAAGATATTTTGCCCTGCTTCTCAAACAGCAGCATACACACAGACCCGCTTGGGGGCGAGAGGAACAGTTCTTCTGTAGGATCTTGATCTGTTTTT
The DNA here is from genome assembly GCF_001515625.1 of Sinocyclocheilus rhinocerous. NCBI lineage: Eukaryota > Metazoa > Chordata > Actinopteri > Cypriniformes > Cyprinidae > Sinocyclocheilus > Sinocyclocheilus rhinocerous. The sequence goes on from NW_015659020.1 coordinate 849,270, forward strand.
GATATTTTAAAACTTCATTAAGTGCAATTTTAACAAATCAGTCCATTTTAACCTTCAATATTATAGTAATGTACCAACTGACTCTCATGTATATTTTAGTTGAGAGATTTTTTTTCCTTGAGAAAATTTGTCATGTACTGTACCTGATATATATCCAAAATAATCGATATTGAGTCGAATCGAATCAAATCGCAAGCTTGTGAATGAGAATCGACTCGAATCATGAAATTTGTGTCAAAACCCATCCCTAATAAGAAGTCTTGTTTTCTAAGAAATATTTACAAATTAAGTGAATTTATGATTTAAAAAAGGTCAAATATCAGCCAAGGGGCACAGAAAAATCTGCTTAATTCAAAGGGAAAAGTTTTCATACCACATTGACAGATATTTGTTTTCATTTTAATTTCTCAAAAAAACAAGACATCTTCATTTTGCTTCATTTTGTGTATTTGTACTGGAAAACAAGACAAAAATACTGATGAAGATATTTATTTATTTATTCAGGCAACATTTAAGGCCATGACTTTATACATTTCTATTCATTTTTTTTTTTTCAACACTAAGACCGAGGCTTTAATTTGTGGAACAGCAAATTAAGATTTTGTATTTTGTATATATGCTGAATGGGGTAAAAAGTTCAGGAGTAAACAACAAATCTGAGAAATTGGGATTTAAAATCTAATTTCAACTTGAAAATAAAGTTTTAGGACTTCGAGGGGAAAAAAGGAAGAAGAAAAAAAACTGGAAAAAAATATTCAAATTCTCCACTATTTGAAAAAAAATGACTGAAAGAATAATATGAAAGTATCAGAAGAATTGTATAAAATTCGAAAAAATTACAGCATTTTCACTGGTGGTCTCAGATATTTAAACCCTCTGTATCCTGTAAGCCAGATTTGTCAGATGTAACCAAGGCATCACATACCAGGCAGTTTATCATGAACAGCACACAAGCATGACATGACTAGTGGAAGTCATTTAAATTGAGCCGTCAGCACCCTGAAGAGGTGTGTGAAAAGTCAAGTCACTTCCTGCTGCATCCTTTACAAACAGGAAGTTTAAATCCTGGGAGCAGACAGTGTCTGAGACACATACCGAGGTACTTGCGTTTGCAGAAATATTTTTACAGGATTAACCCAGGCCACGGCAAACTATTTGCAGTAAAGGGTTTTAGGGTCCACGAAAGTTGAAGAAAACATCTCGAAGGCTAGAGGTGAACTGCCATGTGTTGATGCTGCAAAAGTAGTTACCGATACTATTTTTTGTTGTGCAGTTTCTCAGTTATATAATGATCCACCGAGACAAATTTCTTCTCGTTCTTTCTTTTCCTTTTTTTTAGTCGAGGCTCCATAACTCAAATACCTCCATCAAACCTTGCATGTTTTTCGGGGGATGTAATTTCAGCCACTTAAGGATCATTAAAAAGAGATCAGATTAAATATCGGCAGTTAAGAGGCGTGCCGAGGGAGGATAGAGACAGAAATAATGAGGAGATTTGTTTGTCAGTCAAATTCTGACGAGCTCAATCCCTCTAGTTGTCTGAGGGCGAGCGGAGGGTCTTTTTCTTGTGCAAATCTACCGATGAAATGTTGACAAAACAGACAATTTTGGGTCATTTTCTTGGTGGCACTCTTTCAGCGAGCCAGTCACTCAGAACCCCCTCATTTGGCATAGCACCCCGCCGTGACCTTTGACATATATCTGGTCCCGGACTTCTTCTTCTTTTGCGATCCGGTGAAGGGACGTAACAGTTGTGCCTTTCAGGTCAGGTGGACGCGGCCTTGGAGTTTAAGGCTGAAGGGCTATAAAGGATCTCTTTGTGTGTCTTTCCCCTGCGGAGCATGAGCAGAGGGATAAGAAATGTGGTTAATGGCTCAGGAGTGGGCTAATCATCGGTTGCCATTACTGCTCCAATATCAGCAGGGATGACAGACTTATCAATGACAAAGGGCCCAGGTGAAGACCCAGACCGGCCCCTTCAGTTTTGATCTCTGGTCCGCAAAGCAGGAGCTTTCATTCGAGCTAAGCACCAGTCAGTATACTTCTCTCGCTCTTACTCTTTCTGTCTCCTTCTTTCTCTCTTTTCTCTCTGCTTGTGCCAGGAATCACTCATCCGCTCTCCCCCCGTTCAGGCCCCCACGTTGTGTTCTCTCATGCCTCAGCCATTATATCCACAATTTGGCTTAATTTCTTAGGCAACTGCAATGTGATAATGCATCTCTGTGGAGAGGATATAAAATCTCATGATTGTTCTTTTCATTTAACCTTTTTGTGCCTTGTACATTGTGTACAGCACAAAAAAAAAGCAAAAACGAGTGCTCTGGCTTTTACTTCATTTTAAATGATGTCAATGAAAAGATTGTTCTTTTAAAAATAATGATAGAGAAGAGTAAGTTTTATTTGACCACTTGCTGCCTTTAAGCAGTATATAGTGTTAAGAATACACAAAACAAAATAAAATATAAAATATAAATTTGTAAAATATAGAAAAAACTGTTATATATTCTGTAAAATCTAAATGCTGTATTATTTTTTTACAATGTATTTTGGACATTAATATATTTAGACTGAAAATCTTTGAAGAACTAAAGCCATCTAAAAAATATTTCTGTACATTTAAAAAAATATATATGTTAGTGATTAGGTATCTATTGTCTATTTGCCTATCTATCTATAGTGTACACACACACACACACACACACATACATATATATATATATATATATATATATCTCATTGTAAGATTTAGAAAAAAACATCTATCGTCTCTATTGTCTCTATCTATCTTTATTTGTCTCTATCTATCTATCTATCTATCTGTATAAAATTTCAAAATCTTGTATTAAGGTATTCAATATGAAAAAGAATACTTTGTGAAGACGACTGAATACAAACTGTGACGGTCTAATGGTTATGTTTATCTACCATCGTCGCCTTTTGCAAACGTTATTAAACGCAAAAGCCGAATAACTCTGATCACCCACTGGGTGCCAGATGAGAGTGCTTTATTTCTTAAATCCAATCACCACAGTGTTTCTGTGTGGGAAACCTCACATCAATATTCTTCAGGCATATATTGCATGATTATCATCTGTCATTAGAGCTCGCTATATTTGGGTGCAGAAGTGGTGATTAGGTGTAAAATTATCAAGAGAAGAGACAATGAACTACAGATGGGAGTTTGAGCAGGCCGATCATTACACACATATGTATAACTGCCTGAGAATATAATTTGCTTCTAAGGACTAAGTGTGATATGAAATTAATGTTTCAGGATTACATCATAAACTCTTAAATCATACTTTTAGTGATCATTAAGTCAGTTCTAAACTTTTAAGGCTTCTCACAGACTTAATAAAATACTAACTCCAAATAATTAGTCTTTTGCTCATATTAATAAAAACACCGTGGCTCGCAAGTGACTGAGGATGTTGGTTTGTGGGATTGTAGCGGCTTTATGAACACACTGAAATGTGTCCAGGGAGGAAGTTTGAAATGAAGAAAATAGAGTTTTCCAGCTAAATAAACACTGTTCTTTTTAGCACAAAAACACTCTGAGAAATTGATTTGAAAAACAGATATGTTTTGCTTTTTTAAATAACAAAAATGCATTCAGCAACCCTAAGCACAAAGGATGTGAAAACATTTTGTGTGAATTACACTGACAAAACACGTGAGATATGAACATGCTCAACAATCTGATCACCATATAGTATGTTTCAATCCCCAGCTTTGCCAAATAGTAACCTTAGAGGAATAAGTCCTGCACACACACACACACACACGCACACACACACATGCACATGCACACCTGGACAACCCGAGCCTTTCACCGGCAGTCGTGGTGAGGAGCAGGTACTGACAGACTCAAACACCTGCTATTGGAAAGTATGTTCTCCCTCAGTGATCCTGGGTTTTACAGGACTGGGAGGCTATTGTTCTGTCCCGGTGCTGACAGGCAAGGTATTTCTGGACTCCTGGAGCACATACAAAAAAACAATGGCCAATTCATGTAAGTTAGTAGCCTATAGGAAAAACAGCTTTACTATTTCAACTCACTTTCCAGCTTTGAACATAGTGTGTTACTAAAATGTTGATAGTATAACACAAACCAATGTCTTAATTTGTTTTAGAAAATGTCTGAATTCCTTTATAATATCTTTATCTGAGGGTCAAGCTTGGCTTTTGAAGAAATCTAAATTTCAGTTAACACCCTGCAGTGACATTCACCTGTGACACAGCGCTGGCTGGCCAAGAATGCAGTGCACCTGTAAACCTGAGGTACTCTGATCTCTATCAGCAGCTATCAACGGCAGACCATCAATCAGCACGAGACTTTTTGATCTATCATTGGCACGGTTACGTATAAAATCGTTTTTTTGTGTGTGTGTTTTGAAGGAGCAAAGTATAGATTTTTGATGTATAAATCATATTAGTAATGACCAACATCCATCTCTTGGTTGATTTATTGACTGATACAGTGAAAATAAATACAGTTGTATACTACCATTCAAAAGTCTCTTATGTTCACCAAGGCTGCGTTCATTTGATCAAAAGTACTGTAAAATGAAAAAAAAAATCTGAAATAGTATTACTATTTAAAATAATACTTTTCTGTTTTAATATATTTTAAAATGTCATTTATTCCTGTGGTCGCAAAGCTGAATTTTCAGCATCATTACTCCAGTCTTCAGTGTCTCATGATCCTTCAGAAATCATTCTAATATGCTGATTTGCTGCTCAAGAAATATTTCTTTTTATTCACAATGTTGAAAAAAGTTGCAATGAAAATAAAGAAATTTACTAGCAATTTTCACTTAGCTGTTTAATATTTTTTGTGTAAACTGTAATACATTTACAATAGATAGTTCAAAAGAACACCTTTTATGTGAAGTAGAAATCTTTTGTAACATTAGAAATGTCTTTACTGTCACTTTTGATTAATATAATGTATCCTTACTGAATAAAATTACTTTCGTTCAAAGCCTCCAAACTTTTAAACAATAGTGTTTTTCGAGTCAAATAAGGTCGACTAGGCATTTTAATCACATGCTTACAACTTAAAAAAAAAAAAAAAAATTGTGTGTGCTGCTTAATATTTTTTTGTGTAAACTGTGATACATTTACAAAAGATAGTTCAAAAGGACACCTTTTACTGCATGTGATCCTTATGTTATCCTTACTGAATAATTATTACTTTCATTCAGAGCCTCCAAACTTCAAATAAGGTCGACTAGGCATTTTAATCACATACTTAATTTGCTGTTTTTGATCCCTGATATGCAGACTTGGGAAAGTCTAGAAAATGATCATCCAGCTAGGCCTGTCTTAAGCAGGAGGGGAATTTGCAAAGTCACCTGGACTACAAATCGCTGCAAGGCACCTCTGAGCTCCAGGGCCACCCCGATCGGGTCCCCAGCTCTGATCCCCAACGCCGACCCCGCTCAAAATCATCCCCATTAGCTTACTGCCGAGGAATTCTCGGTCAAGTGAATGGCGCAGTGGCTAACAAAACCCTATTTCAAGGAAGATTACAACTTCAACAGGAAACCTTTTGATGAGCGAGACTGTTTGAAAATGTTATCAATATCACCATCACCCCTTGGGGTCAACAAAACCATTTCTAATCACCCCATACCTGTGGCTATGTATTTTTTGTGTTTGTGTGTATATGTGTATGTGAGTGTGTGTGTGGTTATTTAAGAGAGAGCAAGAGAGAAAAAATGGGCGAATTATCTTACTGTTAGAGAATAGAAGGGAGACTTGTTTAACATGGGCCACGCTCAAGAGCACGTGCGATGACAAAGCGATTTTGCTCCTTACACCGGTCACCCACCTGCACTCAGATTAGGTCAGATATTCATTTCTGAGGCCAAGCTGTCTCTCAAATAAGATGATGAAAAAGGCTCATTGTGGATAACATTCTTTCTCGGCTGAAGTAGAAAAAAGGGCAAAAAATAAAAACATAATACCGCATTATGCTGCAGTGGGAGGAACAATGGTGCTGTTTTAGAGACTTTACTGAATCTGTTTAGTTAAAATAACTAGGCCTATAGTATATTTTTGTTGAAATTGCCACCAGTAATTTTTAGACATCTGGGGGCCAAAATGATTTATGTCGGCCTGTATATTTAGTGCAAAAACTACAATTTTTTGAAGCAACAGAAAAGGCCAAATAAGGCATGTGATTGGTTGCAGTATGATCATGTGAGTGAAATGGCAAATGTAAATATTTAAACAGGTAAATAATGTTTGGATATGTGTAAAATATCAAATATTTCAGGACAAACTGTAAATGGCAGTAATTCAGTCCAATATTCAATCTGTAAACTTGATATGATTATAGAATGCACCAAATGTGCTCAAAGGCATCCTGTATTTGTAGTTTAAATATTTACTTCCAGCAAATAAACACATAAATGAACACATCTGTGGAATTTCAAACAGACCTCTTTGCATACATTGGTTCATTTCCAAATATATCCTTCTAAATGTAGCCCTTGAGACTATGTAAATGAATGATGTAAATGAATCAAAGGATTTGAAGCATGACATAACTATGAAATTATAAAGTTTAGCAAATGGATAAAAGTTGTTGTTGTTGTTTTCTATGGAATGGTCATATGTGATGTTATTGTTAGTAGTAAATTATTGTAAAAGAGGGTTGTACCAGATTAACTCTTAAAAATAAAGGTTCTTCAGCAGTCCTTTCACCTTGGGTTCAGCAAAGAACCATTATGCTGTGCACACTGAAAAAAGGATTAGTTGAATTTACAAATTTTTTTTAAGGTAAGCAGTTGCAATGATTTATTTTTTTATGTAGCTAAAATAAATTGTTTGCAACCACTTACCTTAAAAAAATTAGTATAATTTCTTTTTTTTTCATTGCAGAGCTTTTGAGTTGGCTCTATGACCGAAAAAGGTAACATCACATATTCTTATATATAGGCTATCAATGTATTTGTTTTCTGGCTTCAGTACAGAGAACTTGAGAATAAAAACTTGGTTGTAAAAACTTAGCAAAGGTTCTTCTTTGCATCCAGCTGAAACAACGTCTTGACTCTTGTCGCCTGACATAAATTTAGATGATACAGTGCTGCAGAACAGCATATTGAAATATAGTAAATTCTGTAACCTATGTAATACGTTATTTGTGTCATTGTTCTACATCATATTATAGAGATGATTATATAACATAATCATTTATGCCTATATAGAGTAGCCTTTATCACGGTTGATGTTTACTGAACAATGTGAACAGACGTCTACTCTTTTAGACTAGGCTACTTGTTAATTTAGCCTATGGCTCCCTCTGCTGTTAGATGTAGTAAAACAACTCGAAACTGGCCAGCTGAAGGATGCACATGGGTTATTATGACCTCATTCCAAGTTTGATGATAACACTTTATATGTTTAAATACGAGTTTAGACTTCTTAAAATTCAAGAAGTAGGTTAAGCAGGTCAATTCTTCTCCCCCATGCTATTATGTGTTTGATCTAAAATACAGTATTGAATTAATATGTTACATTGTTTTACATTTTCTCTAAAAGGCAATGATAAATAAATAAATAAATGAATACATATTTTTTTAAATTTTCAAATTGTTTGCTCATGTTAAAATATTGTATAAAATATCAATAAAGCTATTTCTCTTCTAGTCCATAATGCATAGTATTTAATTCTATTATTATTATTATTATTATTATTGTTATTACTATTATTATTATTATTATTTGTTTTATTGTTGTTCTTTTATAAGTTCATAATTATTATATTTATAAAATAAAAAATGAACAATATTTATATTATAATAAATAATTAGAATAAACGATAATGTATATTATCATTAAAATTATTATTTTTTCTTTTATTATATATAGGCCCCTCATTCAAATAATAAATAATAACTATTATAATTATTATTTATAATTATTTATTTTAATTATTATTTTTTTAAGAAGAGTTCTGTACTAGTAAGTAGACTTTATGGTTCTTTAATGATTTATAAACCGGCCTCAAAATCTGGTTTAGTAGGTATTCACGGAAGTGAATTCTGGATAACGTTACTCTTCACTGAAATTACTGCAACAAAGCTGACATCCTTAAACATACACTGCCTGACCCTTGTAGCGAAAAGTCGAAGGGAAGGGGGCGAGCCCTACCGCTGATCTCTATAGCATCTACCGAGCGATTTCCCCTAGAGACAGCACGCGTCCACTTCCGGTTGGGCAGAGAGCTGGAAAAATAGCAACGGCCGAGGAGCACAGCTGGGAAAGGAGGAGGCAGGCTGGAGCTAAAGCGAGTCGCTGTGCAGAGGAATGGGCGACGTTTGATCAGAGAAGGTGAGGCGTGATATTTTTAATTCGCGCTTTATGTTCGCTCAGACGTTATGGTTGTTGTATTTGACGCGGTTATACCGGACGCTTCTAAATACATGTCGCTAACCGGCTAACTTGTTAGCATTCCGTGACAGCTTTGGTGCGAGCTAGCCTGGCAGCAAATGTAACGAGGGGGAGTTCGCATGCAGCGCTGGGCAAATTAACGTTACCTCTCCGAGCGAAACTGTCATGATATGACCTTAACGTTACCATTTTACACCGCTCTTTAGCTCTTCAACGTAGCTTACGTGTTTTTTATACTGACTCCGATGCAGTCAGTGTTAGCTGCCAACCTCCACATTCCCCTCAATCACAAGCAAGTGGGCCACTTCCCACCCTCCTATTTGTGTTTAGACAAGTAAAACTTTTGATTACAACCGGAGACGCGAGGCAAAAGTACCTTACATTAACTTATTACGTTAAGGTATTTAACTATCGAAAGTGTAACGTTAAGTCATTGGCTGTGTCATAAAAGTAGTGAGCCGCCTAAGTTACCTAGATAGCTTTTGTACATTATAAATTCGTTTGATGTTGCCAGTTATGTTGCCAACTCACTAGGTTTTGAAACAGCCAGAGTTATTTGAGCTGTTACTGGTTTATTTGACAAGGTGGTAATGATTTATTTAAAGTGAAACTGCATTTAAGTAGCTTAGTAACTTGATCGTCAAAAGCCACAATTAATGTATTCAATTTATAACGTGTTTAAGGGAATGACTTTGTCACAGGTGGCCTAGTTTTAGTTCACCCAAAATGAAAATGAAAGGGTTAGTGTTCCTAACCTTCTGCCTGTCATTTTTGTGTGAAATGTCCCTTTAACTTCCACGTATCATATAATATGTGTGACTGTCCACGAACAGTGCTGTGTCTATAAGATAAAACTTTTATTGGCATACAGGGAAAGTAAAGTGTGAGTGTTGTGCAAGAATGAGAATCATTTTTATAGTTTCACTTTCAAAAGTTGTTAATGTGCCATAATGATTTTTTTTGCCGTGAATGTGTTTTTGTTTTTGGCTTACAGCTGAGAGTTCACATGTAAAACAATTATCTGTAAGTTATTAAATGGTTACCTTATGTAAACGTAAAAAAAAAACCTTTCTTTACCTTTCCACATATGTCTGCTCTAGTTTTTGAAGTACTGTTTTAAGTGTGAAAAATTGCTTGCGTTTTTCCTAATTTGTTAGTCTTTTTGGATAAAAGTGGCTGCTAATTGACTAACTGCAATTGCAGGTTACAACCTACAAATGCAGATTAGTAGGCTAAATGTGTCACAGCAGTTCACAAGAATAATAGTGCAACAATAAGGTTCTGAAAGTAAAAATCTCATTCATTCTTTTCATAGTGCAATTGGTTTTGAACGATAACCTGTAAAGACAGACCTGCTTCGAGCTTCAAGGTTGTTGCGAGGTTGTTAAAGCCATCAGCCTACATTATTTCATCTAGCTTAGTAAACCGTGCCCACTCCCACTCCAATGAAGAACTGCATATCATGTAGTCAGTCTGCTTATGTTCTCAAATTACTATAATATTTGTATGCGTAATATGTAATTTTTTGCAATAAAAGTAAAAACATATGGTTTCTATATTATTAACATCTTTAACTCAATAGTTCTATACGTCTCCATCAATTCAATTGTGACATTCGCAATGCTTCATGGGATTGCAGTTCTTTCTGATAAATGCACAGTCATGACCTTTGACTTTACTGATTTTCAGATACTGAAAATTTTCCTTCAAATTAAAGTTTGTAATGTTGTGATTCACCTCGTAGCTAATTGGCTTGGTTCATGGCTTACATCTTTTTAAAAAATCTATGGGAAAAATACTCCTTAAACCAACAGCGCAGGAAAAAGTGGGTGGGCACAGTTGCGTTCTATAGGAAGGATATCCGAGTGAAACTTGAGTAAGAACATTCCGGGTTTTTTTTTTTTTTTTTTTTTAACTCCGGTTCTATAGATACCTCTGGCATATGTTCAAGGTGATTGTGTACCTGAAATATGTCTTCTTGAGCAATACCCTGAAATTGAAAGTAAAAATATTTGTATTTGCCTTTGTCTTTTTAAAAGGCATATTTTGCTCACTAATCCTATAGGTGCGTTTATGGCATCTCTGGAGGCATAAAGGTCCCTCCTAACCACTCGGAATGTTTCCCAACCAGGCTTGTCTGAACAGACGGAGCCAAACCAATTAAGCCATGTGCATTATTGCTTCGCACTCGATAAACCTTTCATTTTTGTGGCTGTGGCTGCTTCTCCTCAGTATTAGCTGTTAAAGGGGTTTGGTTTGAAAATCCTCCTGTTATGGCAGATTTATAGCATGTAGGGGGGAAAAAAGAAGGACTTTTCTTGTATCTTACTCAAGACATCACCTCCGCTGCTCCAGCTTTTGTTAGCTGCTTCTGAATCTAATGACTTCTGGCTGTGAGTATAATCCTTGAGTTTTTTGGGAATGTTGAAGAGCAGTTTGTCCCTGAAGCTTGCGGTTCAGTGGGCTTTGGCTGTGTGTTCCTTGTCTCTTGGCCAGCTTCAATGGGGATCGACTTGGGAAAGAAGAAAGGATGCCTTTGACCTGCGCACCCGAGGCAAAACAGAATGACTTGGTGGTATTTTTATCCACTCTGATTATGCCTGTTAGATATGCAAAACCTGGCTGATTTCCCTGGCCAGTTCCTTTATAGCGATTCTTAATTATCCTTTCGAATTTGTGCAGCAGTTTCCCTTTGATGTAGCTTTTCTTTTCTTGCCATCAGAATGATTGGACTCGTAGATGGTGATGGGAGGAGGCACAAAACAGGCCTGGACTATGTTCCTAATGCACATTGGCCTTTTTATGATCTTTCTCCTGTCACGATCGGGAGCAATATGGTAGTGTTTTAACTGAAGATTCCTTTGGTGTAGCCTCATCCTTGGGACCAAGGATGTTACCCAGAGCTTCTGACCCATTTTTCGTTAGCTGTTCGAGCTAGCTGCTGCTGTGTTGTTGAGTTATAGGCTATATTATCATGATAGATATGCTAGCGGTTATATAAACGTGATTAGAGATTGTAGTTATTCACTACTGTTTGTACTGCAAGTTCTTCACTGCAACCCGTCAAAATAAAAGTTTAGTTTAACGTTAATCTGTCAGAATATTACTATTTAGCAGTCTGAAGACTCAATGCTACTACTGCTAATAAATATTAATAAATCTTTATTTTTAAAGGAATAATCACATCTGTTTTCTTTTTAATTTTAACAGTAAACCTCTGTTGTGCAGCACTTTGTTTGCCAAAAAAATTTAAGGGTTTAATTTTCATTATAAATTAAATTAATGTTTTATGCCTTCATCTGATTACCAGAAAAATTAAGAACATTTTATAGGGCCCTACTATTGTTTAAAAAGTACCCTATACAAAAAAAAAAGAATAGGTTTAAAATACAGGCACGTGGTTCTTAATTTCTTTTTATTAATTCACTATTTGTAAACTGATGTTTACTGTTAATTTTTTAGAAATATCAATAGCATTTGTATTAAAACTATATTCACTGAATGTAATAAAAAAAAATCGAGAATCGAATCGGGATATCTGAATCGATACCCAGCCCTACTCATGAGACATGTGACTTTCAACCCATTACTTTGGGTAACCTGAATTGCTCCAGGACGTATTTCATGTATTTTTATATGAAAAAAAAAAACATTCAGTGTGGTATTTTTTTTTTCAAGGCACTTCAGTGTCTATAACTTTTTATCTTTTTGAGCATTATCAACTCTGGATGATGGATAGTAAAGCCCAAAGCTTCTTCTCCAAAATTGTCTGTGTAGCACACTGTTGTCAGGAACTGTTACCATTTTACGTTAGGTAGGTCATTTTCAGCTGTGGGTCCCAAAACTGGGGGTGCAGGTTAACAGGTT
>NW_015659020.1:861750-862000 GCF_001515625.1 Sinocyclocheilus rhinocerous
AAGCATCCTAGGTGTATGTGACTTTCTTCTTTTTCTTCTTTCCAATCGGAAATTGTCCTGGCCCCTCCAAGCCTTTCAATGGAGGTAAGCGGGTGTTGGTTGTGTTGGTTGCAGAAGACGTGAAATAAAGTGCGCGTATCCGTAATATAACGTCCCTCACACGGCTCCGGGGGGTGAATAAGGCCTCCTGTAGCGAATCCATGCATTTTTGGAAGATAAATATCCATATTTCAAATGTAATAAACACTTT
>NW_015659020.1:863820-885119 GCF_001515625.1 Sinocyclocheilus rhinocerous
AAAAAAAAGAATAGGTTTAAAATACAGGCACGTGGTTCTTAATTTCTTTTTATTAATTCACTATTTGTAAACTGATGTTTACTGTTAATTTTTTAGAAATATCAATAGCATTTGTATTAAAACTATATTCACTGAATGTAAAAAAAAAATCGAGAATCGAATCGGGATATCTGAATCGATACCCAGCCCTACTCATGAGACATGTGACTTTCAACCCATTACTTTGGGTAACCTGAATTGCTCCAGGACGTATTTCATGTATTTTTATATGAAAAAAAAAAACATTCAGTGTGGTATTTTTTTTTTCAAGGCACTTCAGTGTCTATAACTTTTTATCTTTTTGAGCATTATCAACTCTGGATGATGGATAGTAAAGCCCAAAGCTTCTTCTCCAAAATTGTCTGTGTAGCACACTGTTGTCAGGAACTGTTACCATTTTACGTTATAGGTCATTTTCAGCTGTGAGTCCCAAAATGGGGGGTGCAGGTTAACAGGTTAAATAACAAAAAATACTGCGCCATTGACTTTAGACCAGGTTTTAGTTGGTCAATGGCGCAGTCTATTTCATTTGCCTCAAAATAGCAACGCGCCAACAATGCGCCTGAACACACCTCGTTTTCAGACCAGCACGCCCATGAGCGCACAAATGGGCGCAAATTCATTTGATATTTAAAGGGTTAGTTCACCCAAACATGAAAATTAACCTGTGTTTTACTCACCCTCCAAGCATCCTAGGTGTATGTGACTTTCTTCTTTCAGACGAATCCAATCGGAAATTGTCCTGGCCCCTCCAAGCCTTTCAATGGAGGTAAGCGGGTGTTGGTTGTTGTGACGAGTGGGGGCGGGGCCGAGAGCCGTGGGAACGGAGCGAGGCCGGTGGAGTGATTGCTAATGAGGGACACCTGCACCCACTCACCGGTCTCGAGTCTCACGGAGGAGCTCCGGAAGGATAAAGGAGGAGTGACTACAGTGTTGGACGAGAGAGGACCAGGCCTGGATTTTATTTTGTGTTTTGGTTTCGTTTGTGCGCGACAGTCGTCCGCGAGGGGCTGTCGCGCTATTTTGTGTTTATTTTATTATTAAAGTTTATTTGAATGTTCGCCGGTTCCCACCTCCTTCTTCCCGATCTACAAACAACGTTACAGTTGTCAACAGTTTAGAAGACGTGAAATAAAGTGGAAAGCGGAAATGAGAAAAAAGTGTTTATTACGTTTGAAATATGGATATTTATCTTACAAAAATGCATGGATTCACTACAGGAGGCCTTTATTCAACCTCCGGAGCCGTGTGAGGAACGTTTTATTACGGATGCGCGCACTTTATTTCACATCTTCTGAACTGTTGACAACCAACACCTGCTTACCCCCATTGAAAGGCTTGGAGGGGCCAGGACAATTGGCGCAGGACGTGAAAATGATAACTGCGTCAGGCTGAAACTAGCAAAAAACACTTGCGCCGCATTGCGCCGGGTGTATGATTGGGCCCCATATGTATGTGTATTAGAATATATGGACACAATGTTTTTGAGGATACTTTTCTACTTTTTCTATCAAAGTGCTGCTGAGATAAACCACACTGCATGGCGTACTCTGTGTTCTCATGGCAGTTCTTGAAAACAGTTCCTCACAAAGTTTGTGAAGCACTCCTCGCCACTTTTCCACCCTCTCACGGCCTTTTGGGTTCCTCCTGCCAGACTGTGCATGTTAAGCATTTTTGGCAGTACTGGACTAGGTTTTTTTTTGCAGAATAGGCTAAAAGCTGCTTATCTTGAAGCAGGCCTTCTGCAGTGTTCATTTGCCAATGCTGATATGGCGGTTTTTAAGTCTTAACGGCTTGCTCAGTGAACCGGTAAAATAAGTGTTCCCGGTTAGCCTTGAGTTTTTATTTTTACTGTTCTTTAGGAATTCTGGGTACTGTGTGTGTATGTGAAGTTTTTATTGTGCCTGTGATTGACTGGATCTGATTGCTAATATTTGGGAACCAAAAGGGACTATAATACAAATTTTACTGTAATGAATTTAAAGAAGGCTAATTTAGATTATCCTAAGAAAGATTAATTAGGCTGAGACGGTGTTTACCTAATTTCATAATCAGATTTGATCTGGTATGTAATACAAATGCGTGTAAAATTGCAGTTTTAGAACAAACAAACATGCTGATCCACAAGTTAAGAGATGCAATAAGTAACTTATGATTAGACATGAAGATGTCTCATGCAGTGAACCAAGGCAACTCGATCACTTTAACTGGAACAGCTCTGTTGATGCCAAAATATTTGCCTTTGACGTGCACATTGACTGTTGCCAAATCTCTTATATCACTGTTGACGCTGCTGCATTATCTCATTGAGAAATTGCTAACCTTTAACAGACAATCTTTTCACCAATCCACCGTATTAATTTTCCCCCTTGGTCTTTTACTCATGCAACCCATAGTATGAGGAAGTAGTTTCATGATTTTATTGTTTTTAATGATCGAGAGTTAAAATCCCCCTCAACTCTTCCCTCGGGACATGAGCCTGAGTGCGAAACCTGTGATTGCATCTCGCTGGAGTGCTGCCAGGACACTTGCCCTCTTGGGTCCACAAGATCAACGGAGTATGCATTCTCTGGCAACCTGTCAAACTTGAGTTTAGCTTGGTTCGCATAGCAGTGGCGCAACGCCTTTCTGACATGACTTCTGCATGTACATGTGAACATAAAGGACATAAACGGAATTACACGTTTAACACAACTTTCCATGTTGTTTTTTCACACCAATTAGGTTTTTCGATTTCATTCATAATCTATTTCTTCTAGGGGATGTGCAAAACTACTAGTGGGTTGCTTTGCCAGACAACTAGTTGACAAATCTGTCTGAATTCTTCATTTAACTGGTGTAATTCTACTGATTTCAGGCTCACCTGACACTGATTGAAACCGTTTCTTATGCAAGACATGATATTGACAGTGTTTTTAAGATCTCTGGACTAAAGTTGGGCTATTCAACTTGATAGCAGGGGTGGAATGTATATCTTGGAAAACATGTAGGTACAATACCATTCAAAATGTGTAAACGTTTTTAAAGAAATGTATATTTTATTCAGCAAGAATGCATTAAATTAATCAAAAGTGACCTTAAAGACATTTTGTGTTGTAAGTATAGACTTCTATTTCAAAGAATTGCTGTTTTTTTTAACATTCTGTTCAAGTAAACCTGAAAAAAGTCACAGTTTCTGCGAAAATTATTATGCAGCACAGCAGGTTTCAACCTTGATAATAATAAGAAATATTTCTTGAGCATCAAATCAGCATATTAGAATGATTTCTGAAACATCATGTAACACTAAAGACTGGAGTAATGGCTGAAAATTCGGCTTTGCCAGCACAATTTAAAATGTTGGCCTATTCAAAAAGAAAACAGTTGTAATAATATTTCACAACATTCCTGCTTTTACTGGATTTTTGATTATTAAAAAAAATAAAAAAATAATTGTATTCCCGGTGAATGGTAGTAGCCTATTTGTGTGTATTATTTCTGTAATATTTCTGTTTATTTGTCCACTTTTTTTGTTTCCTTTTTATGTATATATGTGTATGCAAGAAAAATTAAGTTGAAATTGTTTCTCTTTCTCTTGAGTGTTTCTATGATTCCTCCCCTCTTTCTGTTTCTCTTGACCATGGCAAAGAGAACATATGGGTGGTGAGACAGGTGTCTCTGCAAGCCCTGCCAATTGGAGAAAGTGTTTACGCTCCCAAATTGCTGACTGAGACTCGCGCTGAATCACTAGAGAGTGAGAAGAGAAGGCTTCAGATAGGTGTAGGGGTGTGCGATATGACGATTTTTGATCGTGGATGATAAAAATGTCTCCACGATCTGCTTTTGAAGAAATATCGTATTATTGTGCTACGGCGCACATTCTATCAATAGCAGTTCTGGCGCCTCCGTCATATACTGTACAACGCCACATGCGTTCACATCAGTGTTAACTCAGCGGTAGAGTTACTCTCACAGGACACTGCACTTATTCGCAATCACAAAAGTACATTATTTGCATATGCTTTAAAGCCTTGCCGGTTAAATGTTTCATTCGCACTAAAAAGCCTGGCAGACAGTGCCTGATTACTGAACTAAGTTATCTTTTGCGATAATACTGTCAAAACACACAAGGTTTACATATAGACTCAGTTGGTTATGTCTAAAATGAAAGTAAACAGTTGAGAGAAAAACGGATTTGTGCTTGTATATTAGACGCATGCAGGTCTTAAAGGGACAGTATTAAACATGCAGCCAACTGTCATTAAGGATAGTTCACCCTAAAATTAGTTTCTGTCATTATTTACTCACTCACATGTTGTCCCAAACCTGTATTAATTTCTTTCTTGTGCTGAACACAAAAGAAGATATTTTGAAGAATGTGGGTAACCAAATAGTTGATGGTCCACATTGAATTTGATAGTAGGAAAAAAAAATCCTATGGAAGTTGCTGTGGACCAGCAACTGTTTGGTTTTCCACGTTCCTCAAAATAGCATTTATGTTCAGCAGAAGAAAGAAACTCATTCAGGTTTAAAACAACTTTTGAGTGAGTAAATGATGGTATAAAAATAAAACACTGTGACAGAATTGACAGACAGATGACAATTTTTATTTTTAATTTTTATTTAAAACAACAAAACGCAAAGAGAAAAATCACTCACTATTCTTGACTGAAGAACTTTAATACAGTTGCTTTAGGAATCAGTCTATATAGTGTTTTATTTTTATGTTTGTTCATTCAATTTCTTGAATGCTCCTGCTAAATACACCTATTGTACCTGAAAATAAAACACTGTTTGTTTTATTTGTATATTATGTGTAGTTGTAATGTGTATCTATCTTTGTTCTTGTTTTTTAATAACAAAGATAAAATAATGACAAATATTTTTATATTTGCCCACTTTGGCCTAAATATATGCCATTCTTTTTTTTGTTACCTTGAAAGGCTTTGTCTTAATAATAGGAAAATTAGTTTGGCTGTAATGCTCCGACACTTGCAAAATAGCAAAACCAACATGACAAAGAATCGTGATAAAATCGTGATATTATATTTTTTACATATCGCCCACCCCTAGGTGGAGGCATAGGAGGACCTAGAGAGAAGATTGTAAAGAGGAAGATTAAGAAGAACAGCCTTTCCTTTACGGGATTCTTGTGAATTGTGCTTTTTTCCATTTCTTTTCAAATGCAGCTTTTATAATGTGCTGTGCTGTTCAACATATTACTTGCAAGTTAAGTGACTGCAGTAGTACTTTTATGCTCTTAATGATGGATCACTCTTTCTCCCACATCATTTTTGGCCGTGCATCAACTTGATCTAATGATGTCTCTGAACAACACACCCATGAACATCTAAGACCTTATTGGTTCTATGATGATTTGTCTGATTTTTAGACTTTGTTCTGGATGACACTTTTGCTTGAGAGCACTATATGAACTAGGATTTTTTTTTAGGTGTGTTTGAAGACCAGTCATGGCTATAGGCTGTTTTTGTCATTTAAAGGGGTGATGTCTATTGAGTTTTTTAAAGTGCTTTAGCTTCAGTGTACACGGCACACAAAGGATTGGGTTAAAGTGTGCACTAGATGCTTCACTAAAACGTGCACTTTAGAGCCAAAGTGAACTGGCCATATGTCCACTTGCCTGCTTTATGAATCTCTGTGAAATTAGTCAGATGCAGTGTCTTATTACAGAATGTTCTGGTAATTCAAAACATTTATCCCACTGAGATACAAACAAACCCATGCCAACATATACACTACCATTCAATAGTTTGGGGTTAGTCATTACTGGCAGTACAGATATGTACACTGTAAAAAATGACCGTGAATTTAACGGTAAAAGACTGTAAAAATGCTACAGTAAAAACCTGTTAAATGGTTAATGGTAAATTCCCCTACTATATACGGTGAAAAACTGTATTGGACATTACATGTATTGGACATTAATTTTACGGTAGTATACCATTTTTGGAAGTGTGCACCTTCTATATATGTTATTATTTAAAAGCTGCTTGTGATGGGCTTTGGTTCATCATGTGACTTTCTCATCACCATCTGCATTTGGTGGTTATCAGTGTATTACAAAGGTGCAAAACAGATTTCAGTACTTCAATAGGTTGGTATATTAACATTATATCAGTTAATGAAATTACGGTATTTAACTGTAAATTTAAGTTAGAACCGTAAAACCTAAAACGTTGCTACCGTATTTCTTACGGTAAAATTCCGGCAACCACAGCTGCCGGTTTTTTACCGTAAATTTTACGGAATTTTTTTTACAGTGTATAATGTAACACAAGATTCATATTAGATCAATAGATTGTTGTTTTGAAATGTCTGTTTATCAAAAGAATCCTGAAATATTTCCCTCAAAAAATAAAGCAGCACAACATTGATAATAAGAAATGTTTTTTGAACACCAAAATGGCATGTTAGAATAATCACATCATATCACATTGTAAACTGGAGTAATGGCTGCTGAAAATTCAGCTTTGTCATCACAAGAAGAAATTACATTTTAAAACGCATTCAAATAGAAAACAGTTTTATAAAAAATATTTTACAACACTACCTGATTTGACATCTTTTTTTAAAAGCAGTCTTCCTGAGCATAAGAGACTTATTTATAAAAAAAAAGGTAACACTTTAAGGTGTCCATGTTACATGTACTTACTATTATAATAATAAACTATGCATAATTCCATGCAAGTAACCCTAAGCCAAACCCTAATCCTAACCCTAACCATATACTAAGTACATGTAGTTAATTAATATTACTCTGTACTTAAATGTAAAATTACACTGTAACAAGCAGTTTCCTCCATCTCCACTATCCAACGGCTATTATGAAATTACTCATGTAATCATAGCCGTAATCTCCCCGATTTAAAAACCTAAACATCAGACTAGGGCTGCACGATAAATCGAAATGGAATCGAGATCACGATTCGACAGAAGCTGCGATTGTCATGCGTGTCTTTCAGTGAAGCACTTTTCAAATGTGGTATTTTCACATGCTTTCAGATGGAGCAGCATTTACTTCACAGAGCCGTAGTTCAGAAGCTGTTGAAAAGCTATACAAACAGCTGTCATTATCGCGAACGATTTCTTCAATTTCATAATGCGATTTTTTTTGTGTAACTTGTCAGTGAACTACGGCTATGTGTAGTAAATTCTGCTCCATCTGAAAGCACGTGATGATGATTTCCTGCTGATTACAGAACCGGCATTACTATCAAAATGCGCATGACAATCGCATTCGATTAATCGTGCAGCCCTACATCAGACATGTTTTATATGATCGGGCTGATTTGTGTGCGAGCCGATAGGTAGGTGCAAGATTCGATCTGTAAACATCTCAGATTACAAGATAATCCACGCTGAACATTGGAACCGACCAATGTCCTCAACAAGATTTTCTCTCCAATTCTCAGAAGGGGGAAATCTGGGATTAATTTTTTGAGCCCGACTTAAGAGTGTAGAATTCTGTAGATATTAATGAATGTGGAAAAAAAACAGCAATTTCCATCTGTGCTTACATATACTCTACCTTTCATTTAGAGTACCTTTAATACCTATGAATGTGTTTCCTCACACATTTTTATTTTTCATTTTCTCAGGTTCTCTACAAACCAGGAGAGACGTCAGTGAGTCATGGAGGACTGTGGTAGCCTCATAGAGTTCGATGTACCTGAGTTCAGCAATACCGTCCTGAACCAGCTCAATGAGCTCCGTCTCCAGGGCAAGCTGTGCGACATCATTGTGCACATTCAGGGCCAGCCATTCCGAGCCCACAAGGTCGTCTTGGCCGCCAGTTCGCCGTACTTCCGCGATCATTCAGCACTAGGCACGATGAGTGGCCTCTCCATCTCCGTAATCAAGAGCCCCGAGGTGTTTGAGCAGCTGCTCGCCTTTTGCTACACTGGCCGAATGTCATTGCGCCTACGTGATGTCATCAGCTTCCTCACGGCTGCCAGCTTCCTCCAAATGCAGGCTGTGATTGACAAATGCACACAGATTCTTGAGGGTATTCACTCTAAGATCAGCGTCCCTGTGCCTGCTGGGATCGATCCAGATAACGATTGCACCACCTCAAGGGCTGGCCGCAACGGTGTGAAAGACGGAGATATCTTTGTAAACCCCACCCAGATTTCAGCACGCTACTATTCTCGTCAGAATCATTGCGGGGAGGGGCGAAGCTCAGGTAAGGGAGCGGCAGAAGAGGGTCAGTCAGACCGAGGGAGTAGCGACGGCATATCCGAGCAGGAGGTGTCCATGGAGGTTGAGTCCGAACAAGTAGACCTCATCGGCAAGGATGGACAGGTAACCGATGTCCATATCAAGCTGGAGAAAACGGACCGGCCCAACTACTCCGATAGCTCGTCGGCCGGTGATGACGGCTACCACACAGAGCTGGTGGATGGTGAACAGGTGTTGGCTGTCAGTGTGGGATCATACGGGCCTGTGCTTTCCTCTGCTGGATACACTTACTCTGCACTACCTTCCTCCTGTTTCGTCAGCCTGAGTTCCTCTAGCCCATCTCGCTCCTTGCTCAGCAGCGTCCGGGGTGGTCGTGCCCGACCAAAACGTCCCGTGCCTCTTCCAGCCGATCTGCTAACTCAGCTCAAGCCTGGTGCCGCAGAAGGAGATCCACCTGCAACGGCAACTACCTTCGAGAACGACGTAAGGGAGAGGAGTTTCCGCGGACAGTGGAACCCCTACAACGAACGCCTCATCTGCATCTACTGCGGCAAGTCCTTCAACCAAAAGGGCAGCCTGGACCGTCACATGCGTCTGCACATGGGCATCACGCCCTTCGTCTGCAAGTTCTGCGGCAAGAAGTACACCCGCAAAGACCAGCTGGAGTACCACATCCGTGGCCACACGGACAACAAACCCTTCCACTGCCAGATCTGCGGCAAATGCTTTCCCTTCCAAGGCACACTCAACCAGCATTTGCGCAAGAAGCACATGACCTCTGGCACAGAAGTTAACAATCACACTGACTTGCTGGGAGAGGCACCAGATGGCCAGAGAGCGGCGCAAGAGGATGTCTCCGAGGGCGAAGCAGCCTGCGGAGCAGCTTACCCCGATGATTTGTCAACGAAAACCCCCAGCGAAGAAAGTGGCAAGTGTAGTCCGGAAGAAACCCCTGCATCCAAACCCCTGCGTGGATACTGAGAATAAAGTTTTCCATTTATTTGGTTGTTTGTCCTCCTTATCTAATAAGGAAGCATAAAGGGTTACTCTTTTCGTGATTAAGCCCAGCTGTTTTTAAAGAACGACAAGAAATAACCTGCCTTGCGCATTTTCTACTTGTCCATTTTTTGGAAGTTCTACACAGGACAAAGATCGAGAGAAAGTTTTTAAGGAGTTCTGCAAAGGGAAGGAGTCCTATAATCGGGGGAATTAAATAATCGGAGAGGAGGTCTCTTTAATCAAGGCCTCCTAAGAGTTTTATCACGTTTTTTATATATATCTATATATATATATATATTTCCATGTTTTTCAACATATTTACAGAGTAATATAGGCATGTTGCAATAATGAATAATGTGAAAGCTCAGATGAGATGCTTGTCATATCACGCTTTTACCTGACCTGTTTTTGCACATGTGGCCTGTAGTAGGTCACTCACTCACTCACTCACGAGGAATGGTTTATCTGCCAGTGCAAGGCTCTTTTTGTGACACATACCTCATTATACAACCTCAACATATACTCATAATGGACAGTATTTTTAGCTTGTCGTCAACTCCAGCCAGGTTTTACCTCATAGCAAAGAACCTGAACGGAGGGGAAGAAACTTCTCTCAGTAGTCACATTTGTTTTGTTTTCATAGGGTTTGAATGAATGCTGCGGTGAAACCCCTCAACAAAAGATCTCCACTCTACCCAGGCTTGATACTTCAGTGAAATATTCCTTAGTGATTGTATGAATTCTGGATTAATCTGGTTCATTTTTCTTTAGCAGCCATGTTGTGTATCTATGAGAATATTGTTAGTACAAGGCGTACCTGTGGTGTATTTTCAGGATCCAGGATCTTCCTCTTTTTTTTAATTTTTTTTTAAATGCCATATTTTTCATAAAATCACAGTCTGTCACTCTACACACTTTCTGTAATATCATCCATTTGGTTTCAGGTGTAATATCAACAGTATAATCACAGATTTGTGCTAGAGTAGAAGCAGAGTCAATATTATTGAGTTAAGAAATGTTTAGTCAAATTTTGACTTGCTTTCGTGCAAAAGTTCTTTCTTTCTTTCTGTCTCAAAATCTAGCTTTTAATTCAGAAAAACAATGTTTTTCATGGTTTGAGTTTTTTCAAACACCAGAGGGGACGGTGTGCCTTTGAAATGAAAGTTTAAATTATATATTAATATATTTGTAGATGCGTTTCTAAAAGTGGTGCGGGAGTCATGCAAGTTATGAAAATTGCCTTAGGGCCATACCACCATGGGAAGAAGGGGGAAATAAACATCTTGGTGAAATATTTATAGCATTAATGTACACGCTCGATCAGTGGTTAAAATTTCAAACAGCTCTTCTTGTGTTCAGCTGGCTCGAAAGAACTTTAGTTTTTTTTCCAAAAACTTTGTGTGGAACAGACAGCTGTGAGAAGAAGCTCTCTTTGGCTTCTCACACTTGTGCATCTGTCGATGTACAGACCAAAACGTATTGTGTTTCAATGCAGAAATGTATAATTGAAGAAGATTCACTTACTGCCGGTATGCTTTTGTTCATGTTAAATTGTATGGAGGTGTAGTTTATGCTGGAAGTATAGTATAGGGTTTCATACTACAATAGAGCAGTAATAAGATAAACCTGCAGTGTCAGTACCACTGTTGTGGACACTTTTATACATTTAGTATTGTGAAGAGAGAGCCCTGGATGCCTATTATCTCCACAATATCTCTTCTCATCCATTTTCATTGTTATGTAACTGGTGCAAAACGTCATACCTCACTTTTTTTTGTGTGTTTTCTTGACCTGTGATTGAATAAGGCTCCTTGTTGTCTCACATGCCAATTGTAGATACATTTTATTATTTCTTATCACCGCACTGTCTTATTTGATTCATTCTAACGAGTAATATAAGCGGCTACATAAGATGCAAAACAAGTAAAATGGCATATTGTCGACTCCTATTTTATAGTCCTCACTATAGTCGAGCATCTGCCTCCCTGACTGTCTGCATTATATTTGATTTATAGTTCTTGATGCTCAGACAGATTAAAACATGCCTCACTTTTACAAGATTCAAGTGCTTTCAAGTTTGCCTGACATATCATTTGGATATTTACTTTACCACACCCTCCATAAGTTAACTTTAACAACCATTAGCCAAGGATAGTTAGTGTAAGCAGCGTTCCCTTTTGTTTAGAAACTCCAGTATTATCCTTCCAAGACAACTCCTTAAATCTGTGAACCGCATCCAGTATCACGCCTTGGACAAAAGTTGTTTCTGAAAGTACGATAAGTTAAAATACACAGTGACTTACATTATGGTGCTGTTCTGTTTTCATTTTCAGTTTGTGTACTTTTCTTTTGTGGCGTTTACTCTTATAACATTTTTTTTAAATCTGCATTTATATCACTGTCTCAGTTAAAGTATTTTGAGATTTCAAATTGAACTTCAGGACTTCTGCCCTTCCTCTCTCTCTTTCTTTAAAATCAGTTTCACTCAAAAGTGCACATTTTAGAATGCTGAACTATATTTGTGCCATTTAAAATCTCTTCATGTGCTTGTATTGCTGGCAGATGAGTGGGAATGAACCTTTAGCTGAAACCTTTTTTAACCGACTCTTGAGCTTTGAATCAGTTCGTGTCAGTTTTAAACAATGAGCCAATGTGATAACTACAGTTATCAAGAGCCAAAACTCTGAATGCAGAACACCTTGTACTACTGACAGCATGTTTGGTGTCGTTCTGTGACATGAGATGCCATGTATGCCATTTGAAACATTGTAAGCCGGACTGCTTTGTTCCCTGAACATGTTTAGATTTGCCCTGTTCCTTTATCGTAATGTTCCAGTTTATCTTAGATAATGTGAACATGACTTTGGCCACTAACCAAAGAGCAAACCAAAAATTGTAAAGGGTTTGTGTAGTGTGTTGCACAGCGGACAAAAGAGAGACCAAAACCAAGCCCTGGAACAAATGAATCTGTTTTAGAGGTGTCAGTAGATCTTCTCCGTCTCATTTCCCAGCCTCATGCTGGCTCTAACACCTGTCGGGATTTTATAGCATTGGCTGTCATTTATTTCACACATTGGTGTTAGGTAGGTTTTGCTGAGATACTGTTTTACAATGAATGAAGCTGTAAGCTTTAGTATTTGATGAACAGATTGTGGATGTTGTTCTGTGGTCTTTAAAGAGTGATGGTACAAATACAGACTTTTTTATTTTTATTTGTCAAGGAAGTTGATTGAACCGGTGCCTTGATGTGAAACATAGGCTTCACTACTGTTTGAGGTCAGCAAGATTTGTTTTTGTTTTTTTTAAGAAATTTATATTTTTATTCAGAAATATTTCATTCAATTTATCAAAAGTGATACTAAAGACATTTATAATGTTAAAAAAGATTTGTATTTCAAATACATGTTGTTCTTTTAAACTGTCTATTTATCAAAGAAAAATATGGTTTCCATAAAAATCCTGAGCAGCAAAACATTAATGTTTTCAACATTAATAAGAAGAAATGTTTCAGGTAATGTGGCACTGAAGACTGGAGTAATGGCTGCTAAAAATTCAGCTTTGCCATCACAGAAATAAATTAAAATATTTATTTTAAATTATAATAATATTTCACAATATTACTGTTTTGCTGTGAGACTTTTAAAAACATTTAAACAATTTTACTGACCCCAAACTTTTGAATTGAAGTGTATGTGAATCACACCGCAGGTTTTATTTTATTTTATTTTATTATACATTTTTTTTGTGTTGCCATGCAAGATTATGGGAATGAGATGAGGGGTTCCTTCAAAGAAGGCAGAAATGTTTGTTATTTTTGGATGTATCAATGTATCAGCCTGGTCTTTCGTAAAAATATTGAACTAATGGTAAAATGCAAAAGCAATATGCCTGTTAGATCGTAATTGAGACATGCAGTAAGGGTTCTGTCTGTATAGTTGCATTTGTTTTATTCTGTATCATTCTTTTTGTTTCTATGGGGAACATCCCATTTGTAGGGGATCGATATGCATTGAAGCGACAGAGATTTTCACGTCAGAATCATTATGCAGTTTCGACAGAAAGTGAATATGCTGAAATAATAAAATGGGACAATCAAACAGCTTCACGGTACAGAAGCTTCCTCTTAAAAAATACGTTTAAAAAAGTTAGTTGATTTATGCTTGGCTATAATCTCATCAGAATGATGATGCTTTCAGGTTAGCAGATCGCTGTATTATGTATATTGTTTGGTCTGGGGGGAAATATGCATGCCGGCCCACTTATTGTTCAAGTAGAATTGCATGGTGCCCTCCGCGTTGTAATACGAAACTACAGATTACTTTTTTGTTTTTGTCTTAAAACTTGAAAGTGATTTTCATTTATAGCTATATCTCTTATGTGATATTTCACCTGGCATGCACTTAATGATTTTCTTTTTAAATAATAAATAATGTATTCCATAAGGGATTAATTGACCATGTAATGCTCCCAATTTATGGGACTCATAAGGCCTCAAATATTTTATCGCTTGGGATGTGTTTCCCCTTTAATGGTGCTTTACGACTGGTCAGGTTTCTTTTTGGTTTTTATAATGTATAAGCAAAAAAATGTTAAATCGGTGATATGGGGTTAACACACTTGTAAATGATTTAATGAACTGTACTAATAGAGTCATGCTCCGCCAACTGACCTAGATACTCATGGTCCATTTCACTCGCTTTGTTCATATAAAACCAGTTCAGTTTGTGCCATGCACAATAATAAAAAAAGAAGTGTTTACAGGGAAGGCTGTTGGACTACTTTTTGATTGTGCAGCTCGTCCTTTTTAACTGTTGACTTACTTCGGGTAGTTTATGAACACTGAGCTAAACCTAGAGATATTGAAGAAAAGAAAATCTTGAAGTCTTCCATTGGTTCGCCACTTCCAACATGTCTCCACTGTGTAATATGCAAAAGCAATAACCTTTTTAAGAGCCGTTTTTTTCTTTCTTTCTTTGGAGTCTGGCTGCCTCTCAGATTGCAGGAGGATCATGTCTCAAAATGAATGCATTCAGGATGTCAGGGAGCTGAGGTCATTTATGGCAAGGAGAGGATTTTTTTCTCATGTTTTAAGATATACTTTTATGTGAAAACTTGGACAGGTTGGGCAAATATGCTTCTACAGAGTGGATGTGCTTCTACTTGTTTTTGTGGTCACCACAGTCCACATTCTGTTTGTACTTCATCGACCTGCCACCTCAGTGTCACTGGTGAAAAGGTGCATCTTTTTTTTTTATCTGTGTCAAATAAGAAAGGGATCTTTGAGAGATGTAACCTGCCGCTATGGTGTACGCTAAAGATCTTCTTTCTTCATGCTTCGAGATTGCAGATATAACAGGCCAATCAGAATTATTAAAAGAATAGTTCACCCAAAAATGAAAATATGCTGAAAATGTACTAAGGCAATCCGAGATGTAGCATATTTGAAGAAATGTAGCATTTTATCACTTGCTCAGCAATGAATGGAGTGAATGGGTGCCGTCAGAATAATAGTTCAAACAGCTGATAAAAACCATCACAATCCACAAGTAATCCACACGACTCGCACTTGTATCAATTAACATCTTATGAAGTGAAAAGCTGTGTGTTTGTAACAAACAAAGCCATTGTTAAGCCGTTTTAATTTTAAATTGTTGGGTCTGGTCAAAATGCCAGTCCATAATTCATAATAAGTCTTCCTCCAGTGAAGAAAATCCATCATCTTTTGTCCTCTCACATCAAAATCCACCAACATATTTGTTTATAACTGTTTTGGCTTATAAACGTTGTTTGATCGGTGCATATTTCTCTCCTGATTCAGGCAAGATGACTTTTTCACTGGAGAAAGCAATGCTATGGACCGAAGACTTGTATTTTAGTTGGAAGCTACGGTTTGAAGTTAAAAACATGCAGATTTTCACTTCAGAAGACATTAATTGATGGACTGGAGTTATGGGGATTACTTGTGGGTTATTGTGTTTATTGTTTTTGTTTGGACTCTCATTCTGACGGCACCCATTCACTGCAGAGGATCCACTTGGTGAGCAAATGTGGTAATGCGACATTTCTATAAATGTGTTCTGATAAAGTTAACTCCTCTACCTCTTCGATAGCCTGAGGTTGAGTACATTTTCATCAGACTTTCATTTCTGGATGACTATTCCTTTAATGCAAGCTCTGTCAGACTCTTGTTCTCTTGTGTTTTTGGGACATTGCAAAAAGTAAAAAGTAGAACTCAGGGTTTACTAGTATTCAGAAAATGCCATTTTGGATGCGCTATGATCTTTGTGCGTCCAAAACTAAGCTTGCACTTTTACTTCAGGTGGGGAAACAATTCCTCAGTCATTGGTTCCCAAAACAGTCTGCCTCATAGGTGTGGTAAGACGCACCTAAATGTTTCCGTTCTTGCTCTTCCCGAATGCATGGGAGTTTCACCGCAGAGGAAAGCAGATCTTTAGGTCTTATCGTATAAGTAGCACTCTGTCCAACCTTCTGTCTTCCATATACATACAACCTCACAACCCAACTGTGAACCTCAGAAATCTACTGTTTTATACAACTATGAAGTACATGCAGCTAGCTGACGCCGATGCTGTAACAATTAACTCGCCATTTATTAATTTTATTTTATAGCATGAAATATAAAATTATATTTATTCAAATTATATATTTTACTCATAATCATTCTGTGCTGCTTTTCATTTTCGTTCTTAAAGCTTGTATATTGCTTTTTTATGATACAAAGAAATGTCAATAGATAAAAAATGCATTTGTTTGTACAATAAAGATGCTGATTTGGCAAAATGTCTGGATATCTTTGCTTTACTCATTCACGCATACAAAATGTGCATTGAAATTTGTTTGTACATTAATGCGGATGTCCACTAGATGGAGCACATGTACAGCAAATGAATTCCTGTCAATTAAAATAGCAGTAATATGCAGAAGTATTGCAACTACAGTTTACATTTTATAAGCCTTTGAGCAGGACTTATGCATATTAATTTTAAATAAACTTCCTTATTTATATTTTTTAATTAATTTTTATTTCAAAGTTTTCTTTTTTTTTTTATTATTGAAATAAATTTATGTATTTTGCAAATTAATAATAATAATCACTACATTAATAATGACCCATCTAAATATATCAGTCAAAAATGTATCATGATGGAACTGAAATGGGATCTAGATCTAGATGATGATTTGTCAGATGGACTAGCAGCTGGTGGGGCCAACATTGACCTGGTGGACTTTGATCAAGCTGGTTAGAGCTGGCAAACCATTTTGGACCAGTAACAAATAATACCATGTCCTATAAACTGCTTTAACGTGACTTTTCAAGCAGGACCATAGACCTAAATCAAAGTCTGAATCTGTCACTTTTTATACAGTAGATGAAAAATCATTAAAATGTTTTGCTTTACCTGAAAATAAATATACAGTTCAAGTGAAAAGCAGTGCCCTAACTGTATTCATTATCACATACAAAAATTAAACAAAATTTCAATATATTTACATTTAGGAGGGTTGTAGCATCACAAAACAAAGGATCATTATAGTTAACGAAAACGATAACCATGACAAAATTGGTTACTTGTATAAATAACTGACTGGCTGAAATAAATTAGTATAAAAAACGAATACAAATATAATAGTAGCCTATCTATGGACACTGAATTATAAGCTTTTATAAGAATTATAAGCTTTATTTGTGCTAATACATATACAAAATACATGCCACTCTCTGCTAAATTATCATAGGCCTAAAATCAGCAAACGAATTATATAAATATACCCAATAAATAATAATAGCAAAACGTCTTACAACAAAATCTTTAAAAAAAAAAAAATAATACAAATACCTCAGTTTCTTCAAAAACGAAAAATGAACACTACATTTCTTCAAAAGGAATATCAAAATTAAACAAACCTGTTACCCTGCACCCCTTTCCACACACATTTCCAACGCTGCGTAGGCTATACAAAACAGGGCGACATATGCGCGCGACAGTATTGGCCTAATTAATGATTGGTCATTCAATTATAAGGGCGGAACCTGGCGTCTGCCCAGACGCCACGCGATTGGTCAAATCATCTGTCCATCAAACGGTATGGGTAGAACACTTCCTGATGTCGATGCCCAGCTGTTGGCAAATGACCCGCATCTCCAGCATCCGATAACATCGTCTCTTCACACAGGACTGCCCTCACTGTTTCTCATCATACCTGCTCAAAACACGCCGCTAGCGACTACGACGGCAATGTGCTGAGCGGAATAACTCAAATAGGCTTAGATTGCCCAGTGGATGCGAGTGAATCCTTTCAAATTGGATTTTGTGTGTCCTTAAGGTCGTGCTGCAGTACAGCGACATAAGCTTCGCGTTGACCGGCGCGTGCATCTCAACAGCGGGGTCGAGGACAGTGGCATATTTTCATTGACAGGTGAGTTGAACTGTATCTGTTTAGAGCATCAAGCGCAAATGAAAACAGCATCAACAGGGATGGAGTTGCGTCGCGGGGGGTCGTCTGCCTCTAACGTTACCCAGCTGGGTACCACACTGTCAATATGATGCATGGCGCCATTACATCTAAAACAGCGTGCATATGCAGGATGCTCTTTGTCGGATGTTATGATACCATTTTGCTGTAAAGATACTGATCTATTTAATGCCCTATGCAAACTGGAGGATGGAATAATAGATGTTTATGTGGTGGCTCGTCGGTATTCAGAAATATGCTCTGATAGTTATACATGCACTGTCGTATTATTAAAACAGCCATTACAAAAATGAGAGAGAGGTTACATCTTTTTCAAAAGAGTGAGAATCTCAGCAATACTATAACGGATAGACAGCTTAAAGCAATATACTCCCTGATGCTGTTCTGCATTGTGCTTCTGTTGATATGTGCTTATTTGTAGTTCTAGAGGGCTTTTTTGTTTGTTTTGTTTTTTGGGGGGGCTTTGGAAGGAACCAGTCTTCTGTGTTTGTTTACGTGGCTGATGTTAAGGCCTGGAGGGACTACCTTGACTTTGGAAAGCACCTGTGTTTATGTGTTACAGTAGTTGCACTTTTACATTGGCATTGTGGAAAGTGCTGGGAGTCCAAAGTACATGTTTATGTAAGTGTGTTACATTTTAAGATTATGGGTAAATTGTGATGAGTGATTAGCATCAATATAGGCAATATTAAATTTACATCCAATTAAAGTTACATTTAAAACTGAAATTGATTTGCTAACTGGTTATTTATTATTATCTGGCAATGTTTGATGGAAGCTGCAGTGAAGGACAATTATATTTCTGGGGTCTCAACGTCCCTGATGCATTACAGTAATATTAATACTTTTACATTTACTCTTTGCCAGCACCACATATTAAATAATGGATGTTTCTATTGGTTCACAGTCACACACACCTATAACAGTTCATCACATTTTTTTAGTTCATTTACTGATCCCAAAGCATAGTGTGGCACATATGACTGTACCTTGTATATTTTTAAAGCAAAGACAGAGTCTTATTATTAACCTTTTTAAAGGTCATTACACATTCTACAGCAGTGGTTCTCAACATTGTTGACTTGAGGGGCCCCCATTGTCCAACACAATATTCGAAGTTCACCTATATAAGATATTTCCTCCATTTAGATTTCTGAGAAAAGTTGTTGTGTTTTTTTTTTTATCTCCCCAATTAAGTAAGATTATTTTAATGTAATGACAACAACAATAATCATCCTGTGGCCCTATTGGATACTATCATGACATTTACTGAAGAGTGAAGAAGCACCAAATTGTCAGTTTTGTAGCAGTTTTTGCAACTTGTCTGTATATGTTTTTAGTTTGCCCAAATTTTAATTTCATGAAACAACCATTTTTATCAGGGCAGACTTTGATGGATCTATTTTGTAAGATGGACACTTATACAGATTTTATCACAACACAAGTACATTCAAAGAATCTTTTATAGAGTTGCATATACAGACTTTTTTTGTCTTTTTTTTCCTCATTAATGTTTTATTTTTGTATGCATTTCTTTTAAATATTTGTATTTATTATACTTATATTTATTGTATTATATTGTTGAATGTTGAATTTGTATCTGCCATGTAATAGCATGTAAAGCTGATTTGGACATAAATTTAAATACTGTACAACAACAACTGCGCCCCCATTGAAAATTTGCTATAGTGGGCCCCGGCCTCATGGTTAGGAGCATCTACACTACAGAAATGATTCTGTTTGTCAATAGTACAAAGTAGCCAACCAATTCTTTATTCCAAGTTGTACAAATAGTTGTAAATATAATTTGTAAAGTTATATTGATGGTTCAAAGACACAGTTTGTCCTGTAGGTTTTTATGCAGGTTTTTAATTTATTATTAGCATGTATAACTTCATTGCATTTAATAATGCTACAAATCTGTAGTTAATGTTCACTCATACAGTGTATACTTATGAAACTGATTAATATATTGTTATAAATATGAATAATTCAAAATACACTCAAAAACTACTTACCTGTTAAATGTAATGTTTAATGGCTTTAAGTGACATTAAAACTTAAGTCAAATTTACAACTGCAGAGCTTGCAGACCTGTTTTTTCGTTGCCTTTATAGTTTCTTTGGCATTGCAGTTACTTCCCTCCCCTTTACTTATTTTTACTTATTTAACAACATTGACAATGTTATCTTCTCATCATATAGTGGTGTTACTGTGTTGTGTAATTTACCAGTGAAGTTCTTTTACTTTTAGTATATTATCATAGTGATGTGTTCTTTCTTATCTTCCACATTATGTTTCTCAGTTGCTGATTAGTGCTCCTGTATTCAACATTTAGTGTTGATGGCAAACTTTCAAGTGTGTGCTAGGGTGGAGAATCTGTTACATTATATTGTGTTGTTGTGTTACGCCTCCATGAAATCTGCTATCTGCTGCAAGTGCTGATGAGAAAATATGTTATTGTTTCAGGAGCAACCTGTGTTTTCTGTTTGTTTGAGACCTTAGAGTTCCTGGAGCTCGAATGGTAGAGTATTAGCAATGACAAGGTCATGGGTTCAGTTCCCAGGGAACAACAGATATTGATAAAACATAACCTGAATGCACTGTAAGTCACTTTAGATAAAAGTATCTGTCAAATGAAATAAATGTTGTATTGTTGAGAATCCATACACAGAAAAAGAGAGATGTACAATGCAGCGGGTTCTCTGTAGTCAGGGACAATAAACATTGCCAATGTTGAACATGTCGGACATCCAATGTGGCAGATTGTTGCCTGCAGACTGCTCTGCCCTCATGTGTATAATATAAAAAAATATGAACACATTTCTGCTCCCAGTTGCCATAGTAACTATAGCTGTAGTGTCTCAGCAGCCAGTGCTTCAGCTAAATCTGTATCTTAGATGAAATGGGGCAAAATCACACCTGTGAGTCTTCAGGGAACAAAATTGTTAGAAAGAACCATTTCAGATATTAAAACTGCAATTGTTATTTCAGCTGTTTTGGGTAGTAGTTTTAGTTTGGAAAAAATGTCTTATTAGTAACCTAATACAGAATAATGTGGTTGATAATGTTAACACTTTACAGTTATATATGTTAACTTTAGCTACTGCAATAAAAATCAATACTTCTACACCATTTTTAATCTTGGTTAATATTAATTTCTGCATACTAATAAAATGTTAACATTAAAAAGTTGCATAAATAATTTAACCTTAACCTTAATTATATTATATTATATTATATTATATTATATTATATTAATCACAATCCTAACAACCTGCGCACTTTGCCTATGCCTACTAATACACTACTTTCTTTTTCTATTGGTCTCTGGAATTGCCAGTCTGCTGTAAACAAAGCAGATTTTATTACTTCTATTACTAGTTATTCAAGACTAAACCTCATGGCCCTGACAGAGACGTGGATCAAAAAACACAACTCCTTGTTCAAGCTCTTGTTCTATCCAGGCTGCACTATTGCAATGCTCTCTTGGTAGGTCTTCCAGCCACTTCTAACAAACCTCTACAATTAATCCAAAAGGGCGCTGCAAGATTAATCTTTAATGAGCCGAAAAGAACGCACGTCAC
>NW_015659020.1:885129-892048 GCF_001515625.1 Sinocyclocheilus rhinocerous
CTCTAACTCTAGCACTTTCTATTATATTTTAATTATACTTTATCTATTTATCTTCTTTTTTATATAAAAAAAAACAACAACAAAAAAACACTAGCTTTCTATTTTTTCTATTCTAGCTACTTGTTTTTCTTACTATGTGTACTGCGTTAGGCTAACCGAGACTTGTCATTTGCACTTACATATTGTTGCTCTTTTGTTAGTTTTGATTGCTTCTATTGTTCTCATTTGTAAGTCGCTTTGGATAAAAGCGTCTGCTAAATGACTAAATCTAAATGTAAATATTATATTATATTATTATATTATATTACCCTTTTCACATACTGTGATAAGTTTCCACATTTATTACTATTGTAAATTTAGCATTTTTAAAATAAAATTATTATTATTTGAAATATGTTAAATTTATAAAAATATACTTTGTGTTATATTAATACCTTGACATAAAATTTCAGAAATCTAATCAGTGCTGCTGTCTGGGTGTTTCTAACCAAGTCTGAGGGAGCGATGTCACATTTTGACATCTTTCTTGCTTCTAACCACTGTAATCAATCTCTCCATATTTTTTCCTCCTTTGGAAAGTCATAGAAATGCTATCGTGGATTTTTTTTTCTTTTGCTATTGGAGCAAATGGAAACACAAAAATATTTTTGTGGTAGCGTTTACCAGAAGTTTACCCAACTATGACAACTTCTGCTTCTGAGAACCCCGCAGTTGGAAAAAGGGTCCATTATACTGTATATTATATTATATTATATTATATTATAAAAAGTAGATTATATGCTCAAAAATGTTTTGATACCTAATTATTGTAAAGGGTTACCATAAAGTTTGTTTATAAGTTTGTCAGTTTGAGATATTATTTTTAAAAGAGAGAGTTTTATTTTTGGCTCTTTTATTAATTGCGAAGTAAAAACAGGACAGGTATTTATGAAGAGATGTCCATATGACCACTACAGATTTTTGTATCAAGAGTGTATGTGCTAACTGTTAGGCTTCGACAATCATTTATAATTGTTCATCTGAGCTTGCCTTTGGTTTTAGGCCTAGTTCTTTACACAGCTGATCCATCTTTTCCAGCTCACTGCTTATGCTCAGCACATCAGCATTCATCATCAAAAATGCAGAAGCAGTTTCAGTGGGAATACTGTAGTTTCTCTCCACCACCAGAGAGAAGCCACCAGGCAGAGAGTACTTCACTGTGCTGGTCCTGGTCCAGCTGTCATACATCTGGATCCGGGCCGAGTTCAAGAAGTTCTTCATGGTCATACTTTTCATTTCAGTGTGGGTCAGAGGGAGCTGGAGACACTTTGAGAGATGCAGCATGATGGAGCATGGCTCACTCAGTTCTGTGCATGTCCGAGATGTATCTAAGACCTTCTCAGGACACTCATTGTTAGATGTCTCTCCAAAGGCAGCACCTGTTTCCGATTTTTCTTCATGTGATGAGTTGAGTATTTTGCTTTTCTTTTCTTCAGAATGTCCAGCTTCCAACTTTTTGGTGTTGTATGATTGAGTGTGATTAAGCGCCTGTTCTTCTGCCAGGATCACTCCCCATTGACCGTTATGCTGATTCAACCAGGTCTGTGTAGAAGCCAGTTGGAAGCTGTCAGTATCGTAGTAGTACTCTACTTCTAAGGTTTCCCCCTCACAGCGCGCGCCCATTTCCTTGAGGCGATGCACTGTCTGCTCTCCCAGCTCATTCTCCATCTTTACTGGAACCCCCATGCTGTCTTCAAACACTTTAGGGCTTTCATCCGCTCTCATTGTATTTAGAATCATCTGTTTGAATTCAGAATTTGTGTTTTAGTATTACATTTTCGCTAGTGCCAGGCAGAATCTGACATTTTTAATTGTATTTGTCAGACTGGCTTGCAGTAAGACGGTGTATGTGAAAAACAGTAGTCAAATTCAGTTATCTAGAGGAATAATTGCAGAGAAATATATAGAGAACATCAATTACATTTCTTATCTCAACTTATTTAAAACAGTCTAGCATTTGATCAATAATTTAGAAAAAGAGACACCACCATTATTCTTTGCTCTAGTTATTTTAGTCTTATACTTATGTGACATTGAGGGGTAAAAATGATATATTTGCACATTGTTGTCCATGACAACTGACTGATGCTACTGGGAATGGGCTTTTTGGTTAGCAGAAGCTTAAAGCTAATCAAATATAATTGGAATAGTACAATTTCAACTCGACAAGTTAAAGTAAGTAAATAATAAAAATCATTATTATACTACTGTAGTGTTGAATTCAGTGTTTATTGTATCAAGCGTTACCTCTGTAGGGCAATGTACCACCAAACACAATGTTTTGTAGGTTACAGTTTGGCTGAAGTTTTCTTTTTTAGTTACTGTATGTTGTAGTTACAGTTTGTGTCTATGGTTACTATGGTACGATGCATTGGAACTTAACAGCACTAACTTCTGAACTTTCTATTCATCTAAGAATACTGAAAACATGCATCACTGATCACCGTTTCCAATAGATTTTAAAACGGCACAATTGTTTTCAGCATTGATAAGAAATATTTCATGAGAACCAAATCAGCATATTAGAATGATTTCTGAAGGATCATGTGACACTGAAGACTGGGGTAATGGCTGCTGAAAAGTCAGCTTTGTTATCACCGGATATTAATATAGAAAACAGCTATTTTAAATTGTAATAATGTTTCACAATATTTCAAACAAATGCAGCCTTGGCGAGCATCAAAGTCTTTTATTTAGGCATTCAAAAGCAAGCCGTATAGACAAATACAGCCAAATAAACAAATGCTGCAAACATGAGTGCTAACAGTATTGACTGAATTCTTCACACTCGATTACACTAGTTAAATGCTGCTGCTCTCAGGTAAACAGTGAGTTCATCCACGCCTCTGGCTGGGATATTTAACTTTGAAACAGTATAGAATAACATTTCATCCATGTTAACAATTGTGTAATAAATCATGAAGCATAAAAACCTCTCAATTCTATTTGTCTATCCACTTTTCGTAATTTTTTCTATAGCTAATATATATATATATATATATATATCATTGTGAAAATTGGGAAACCAACCAACCTTGATGATCTGCCAATGATAAAGTTTGTGGTAGAGTCTGCTGCACAGCTACACCCTGATTAATGGTTTGTATTTTAATCATAAAGTCAGAGTTTATTGAGATCATAGTGATCATATGTCTTTCTTCCTGTTATCTCTCTTTCTCTTTCAGAATTACTAAAGAACCGCCACTTGGGATGGCCTTCACCAACCCTACCATGCAGATATTAGCCATGTGAAAGATCTGGAAAAACAAAATGGGTATGCAAATCTATAAATATTGTATTCAAGTATTATTGTTACTAGTTAGTTGTTGCGCAAATAAATGTTTGCTAATGGAGTCATATAATGAAATACCATTTTGAAATTTGATGTACTATGTGAAGTTTTAAAATTCTAATTTATTCAGGTAGATATGGTGAAGAAAAAAAGTTTATTATGATTGTTTTTTTTGTGTGTATAAACGTTGACTAACATTATACGCAGACCTCAGGGAAAATAAAATTAGACAAATGTATGATATGACCACTTAGAAAAAATTACGTTAGATAGTGTAATATTAAAGGGGTCATATGATGCTGCTAAAAAGAACATTATTTTGTGTATTTGGTGTAATGAAATGTGTTTATGCGGTTTAAAGTTAAAAAAACACATTATTTTCCACATACTGTACATTATTGTTTCTCCTCTATGCCCCGCCTTTTTGAAACGCGTCGATTTTTACAA
Source organism: Sinocyclocheilus rhinocerous (assembly GCF_001515625.1). Classification (NCBI taxonomy): domain Eukaryota; kingdom Metazoa; phylum Chordata; class Actinopteri; order Cypriniformes; family Cyprinidae; genus Sinocyclocheilus; species Sinocyclocheilus rhinocerous. Next base: position 888,908 of record NW_015659020.1, read on the forward strand.
AACTTACAGCGAGAATAAAAGTTACTCCTTCTTTCTTTGTGTGAACATTTGGGCGGTGTTATGCAAATCTTCCCACATAGTGAGGTAGGTATGTGGGGGCGTGTTCGAACGAGCCGTTTTAGGTAGGTGTGGCTAACTCTTAACTTTTATAAAGAATATCTCTTTGGATTTGAGACTTTAGTCTTTGCAACTTTACAGATCTTCTTTATGCACCAAGAGCTTGTAACACTCTAAAGAGAAAGGAAAAAATGAAATTGCATCATATGACCCCTTTAAAGCTCATGTTTTTCCTCATGTTTGAGCTTCATTAGCTACATCCATGTACAATATCAAATAGCGCTTAATGGAAACTGCTCTGCATTACACCGGAACTTTTTCCCATCTTGTCTGTTTGTCAAACACCTTTTCTTGATATCTCATTGCTGAAACTGCTCTTTCATAACTTGAGCTGAATATGCTGAGGTCATCTCTTCTAGTTTGTTGTTGCTTTACATAATTTTCTCTCTTAATGAGCACAAAGGGTGGCACAGTGTTATTTTATTATCATTGAGATACTATTATAGTTTTTATTTTTTTATATTCATTTTAAAGTTTTAGCAATTTTGTATGTTTTGTCATTTTATTAGTTTTTTTTAATATGTCTATGTAGTTTTTATTTTTTATTTCAGTTTTATTTTTATTTTAGTACAGCAAGTAAAACATAAAATGCTGCTTTGGCAAGTAGCTGAAATACAATAAGTTTAAATTTGGTTTTATTTTAGTTAACATTTATTTTAAGCATGTTTTTTTTTTACACCAATAATAACCCTGTGGTGATGAGTCGTACTTGGGAAATTGCAAAAAAAAAAAAATATTTACAAATAATAAGCTACATCTGCAAGTCTCCCATTGATTTGAACAGGCTATGATGTTAACTTCTGTTAATTTCAGAATACTGCTGGCCCTGTGCTTTTTTTGGTAATAGTAATACATTTGAGTGTTTTATTTTAAGGACATATTTATTTAACATTGTACAGTAAACGATGTTTGAAAATGTTGGATGGCCATTTACTATCAAACTGAACATGTGGATCCTAAAGCTCCACTGTTTTTGAAGGTAATAATCTGCAGTTATTCCCTGTTACTCGTGCACTTCAGTTCTGGACTGAATTAGGCCATACAGACTGAAATATTTCATTGAACAGTACATAGTAGAGATGCTCTGCAGGGTCTTTTCATGAAATGGCTATGATATGGATATGGCTCATTTAAACAAATAATGGCTGGCTGGCAGAATGTAGGGCAAAAGCAGCTAGTCATGTTGAGGGGAGAGATGCTGCATTTATAGTGAAGACCTCCCTCTGCTGGCAATATTATGCATTACTCCTCAGAACGAGTAGATCCCAAATACAGCAGCACGGTGTGTTAAACAATAATGATGATAATAAAAATACAATATTTTATTTTAAGTCATAATTTATATTTAATACGCTTAATAAAACCAAAAAAAATTCTAAGTTGCCAAATACACCAATTTGGACACAAAATGTGACCCTGGACCACAAAACCAGTCATAAGTAGCGCGGGTATATTTGTAGCAATAGCCAAAAATACATTGTATGTATTATGACAAAAATCATTAGGTTATTAAGTAAAGATCACGTTCCATGAATATATTTTGTAAACTTCCTACTGTAAATATATCAAAACTTAATTTTTGAATAGTAATATGCATTGTTAAGAACATCATTTGGACAACTTTAAAGGCAATTTTCTCAATATTTTGATTTTTTTTTTTTTTTTTGCACCCTCAGATTCCAGATTTTCAAATAGTTGTATCTCAGCCAAATATTGTCCTATCCTAACAAACCATACATCAATGGAATTATTAGTTTTTTTTAATATGTCTATGTAGTTTTTATTTTTTATTTCAGTTTTATTTTTATTTTAGTACAGCAAGTAAAACATAAAATGCTGCTTTGGCAAGTAGCTGAAATACAATAAGTTTAAATTTGGTTTTATTTTAGTTAACATTTATTTTAAGCATGTTTTTTTTTTACACCAATAATAACCCTGTGGTGATGAGTCGTACTTGGGAAATTGCAAAAAAAAAAAAATATTTACAAATAATAAGCTACATCTGCAAGTCTCCCATTGATTTGAACAGGCTATGATGTTAACTTCTGTTAATTTCAGAATACTGCTGGCCCTGTGCTTTTTTTGGTAATAGTAATACATTTGAGTGTTTTATTTTAAGGACATATTTATTTAACATTGTACAGTAAACGATGTTTGAAAATGTTGGATGGCCATTTACTATCAAACTGAACATGTGGATCCTAAAGCTCCACTGTTTTTGAAGGTAATAATCTGCAGTTATTCCCTGTTACTCGTGCACTTCAGTTCTGGACTGAATTAGGCCATACAGACTGAAATATTTCATTGAACAGTACATAGTAGAGATGCTCTGCAGGGTCTTTTCATGAAATGGCTATGATATGGATATGGCTCATTTAAACAAATAATGGCTGGCTGGCAGAATGTAGGGCAAAAGCAGCTAGTCATGTTGAGGGGAGAGATGCTGCATTTATAGTGAAGAACTCCCTCTGCTGGCAATATTATGCATTACTCCTCAGAACGAGTAGATCCCAAATACAGCAGCACAGTGTGTTAAACAATAATGATGATAATAAAAATACAATATTTTATTTTAAGTCATAATTTATATTTAATACGCTTAATAAAACCAAAAAAAATTCTAAGTTGCCAAATACACCAATTTGGACACAAAATGTGACCCTGGACCACAAAACCAGTCATAAGTAGCGCGGGTATATTTGTAGCAATAGCCAAAAATACATTGTATGTATTATGACAAAAATCATTAGGTTATTAAGTAAAGATCACGTTCCATGAATATATTTTGTAAACTTCCTACCGTAAATATATCAAAACTTAATTTTTGAATAGTAATATGCATTGTTAAGAACATCATTTGGACAACTTTAAAGGCAATTTTCTCAATATTTTGATTTTTTTTTTTTTTTTTAAAGTTTATTTTCAGATGATGTATAAATCTCAATTTCAAAAAATGTACCCTTATGACTTTGTGGTCCAGATGGTCCAGAGAGGTGTAATGTGTGTGCTTGTGTGTTGTATTCC
>NW_015659020.1:894438-896285 GCF_001515625.1 Sinocyclocheilus rhinocerous
AAAGTTACTCCTTCTTTCTTTGCGTGAACATTTGGGCGGTGTTATGCAAATCTTCCCACATAGTGACGTAGATATGTGGGGGCGTGTTCGAACGAGCCGTTTTAGGTAGGTGTGGCTAACTCTTAACTTTTATAAAGAATATCTCTTTGGATTTGAGACTTTAGTCTTTGCAACTTTACAGATCTTCTTTATGCACCAAGAGCTTGTAACACTCTAAAGAGAAAGGAAAAAATGAAATTGCATCATATGACCCCTTTAAAGCTCATGTTTTTCCTCATGTTTGAGCTTCATTAGCTACATCCATGTACAATATCAAATAGCGCTTAATGGAAACTGCTCTGCATTACACCGGAACTTTTTCCCATCTTGTCTGTTTGTCAAACACCTTTTCTTGATATCTCATTGCTGAAACTGCTCTTTCATAACTTGAGCTGAATATGCTGAGGTCATCTCTTCTAGTTTGTTGTTGCTTTACATAATTTTCTCTCTTAATGAGCACAAAGGGTGGCACAGTGTTATTTTATTATCATTGAGATACTATTATAGTTTTTATTTTTTTATATTCATTTTAAAGTTTTAGCAATTTTGTATGTTTTGTCATTTTATTAGTTTTTTTTAATATGTCTATGTAGTTTTTATTTTTTATTTCAGTTTTATTTTTATTTTAGTACAGCAAGTAAAACATAAAATGCTGCTTTGGCAAGTAGCTGAAATACAATAAGTTTAAATTTGGTTTTATTTTAGTTAACATTTATTTTAAGCATGTTTTTTTTTTACACCAATAATAACCCTGTGGTGATGAGTCGTACTTGGGAAATTGCAAAAAAAAAAAAATATTTACAAATAATAAGCTACATCTGCAAGTCTCCCATTGATTTGAACAGGCTATGATGTTAACTTCTGTTAATTTCAGAATACTGCTGGCCCTGTGCTTTTTTTGGTAATAGTAATACATTTGAGTGTTTTATTTTAAGGACATATTTATTTAACATTGTACAGTAAACGATGTTTGAAAATGTTGGATGGCCATTTACTATCAAACTGAACATGTGGATCCTAAAGCTCCACTGTTTTTGAAGGTAATAATCTGCAGTTATTCCCTGTTACTCGTGCACTTCAGTTCTGGACTGAATTAGGCCATACAGACTGAAATATTTCATTGAACAGTACATAGTAGAGATGCTCTACAGGGTCTTTTCATGAAATGGCTATGATATGGATATGGCTCATTTCAACAAATAATGGCTGGCTGGCAGAATGTAGGGCAAAAGCAGCTAGTCATGTTGAGGGGAGAGATGCTGCATTTATAGTGAAGAACTCCCTCTGCTGGCAATATTATGCATTACTCCTCAGAACGAGTAGATCCCAAATACAGCAGCACAGTGTGTTAAACAATAATGATGATAATAAAAATACAATATTTTATTTTAAGTCATAATTTATATTTAATACGCTTAATAAAACCAAAAAAAATTCTAAGTTGCCAAATACACCAATTTGGACACAAAATGTGACCCTGGACCACAAAACCAGTCATAAGTAGCGCGGGTATATTTGTAGCAATAGCCAAAAATACATTGTATGTATTATGACAAAAATCATTAGGTTATTAAGTAAAGATCACGTTCCATGAATATATTTTGTAAACTTCCTACCGTAAATATATCAAAACTTAATTTTTGAATAGTAATATGCATTGTTAAGAACATCATTTGGACAACTTTAAAGGCAATTTTCTCAATATTTTGATTTTTTTTTTTTTTTTTGCACCCTCAGATTCCAGATTTTCAAATAGTTGTATCTCAGCCAAATATTGTCCTATCCTAACAAACCATACATCAATGGAA
>NW_015659020.1:898124-936657 GCF_001515625.1 Sinocyclocheilus rhinocerous
TTTTTTTTTTTTTTGCACCCTCAGATTCCAGATTTTCAAATAGTTGTATCTCAGCCAAATATTGTCCTATCCTAACAAACCATACATCAATGGAAAGTTTATTTATTCAGCTTTCAGATGATGTATAAATCTCAATTTCAAAAAATGTACCCTTATGACTTTGTGGTCCAGAGTCACAAATAAGGTGTAATGTGTGTGCTTGTGTGTTGTGTTCCAGGGATGGCTGAGAGGTCGTGTGTGGCGGTGAGCAGCTGAGGTCGGCTGTGATCTGAGTCTTCTCTTCTGACTGAGAGCATGTACAGAAGGAATGGACTCCCTGCCAGCGTCAGCATCACCTCCCGCCACACACAGGTACTAAACACATCCTATTTGTTCACTAAAGAGTTCAACTATGACCGTTACACCTGGCGGCCAATTTTATACATAGCTGTGCCATGGATTTATCTATTTTATTTTATTTTATTTCATTTCATTTTGTGTTATTGCCAGAATTGAGATAGGTAAATAAGGATAATCAGCTGAAGCATCAGCACTGTACATTAAACTGTGCGTAATGGATTATAAATTAAAGATTTATTGCTGCTGATCATTATAGCCTCAGTGGTGTGTGTGATTGCTCAGAAGCTGATTTGGGTCGCTGTTGAGTCTGAACTGAATGTTGTGAACAGCATCCAAGTTAGATCACATGATATTGGCTTGCTGAGGGGAATCAGATCAGATCAGAGAAATAGCAGCTTGTTGGCCCATCAGTGCTGATCAGTTCAAATACACACTGGCAGGATGTTATGTCATTGACATACCGTGTGAACTCGAACTCACAGATAGTTCAGAAGATGTGACGTATTGTGTTTTCCACTTATAGGTTCATAAAGTCTTAACTAAGTTCATAAAGTGTATTTATTATTATTATTACTGTGTTGCCAGGTTGTAATTATTTATGGAATGAGAACTTTTTCAGCATTGATTCTTTTTATATTTATAAAGCAAACTGAGACAGTTTTGTAAGAGGAGTTGGTCTGCATTGGGACAGAGGACTTACTAAAAGATCTTTCAAAACTGTTTTCACATTGATGTTGTCCAAATGAAACTGCCAGTTAGGAGTTTAATTGCAGCAGTGATGCATATTGCCTCAATTTTCTTAGTGGCTATTTAGTTTATTTGGAAATAATATGTGAGTTTATGGTTGGTCATGGTACGATCATGAATATTTATTTAAAAAAAGAAAAGTCAGGCCTTGCTTAAAGATTCAGCAGAGAAACCATTTATGTCCCAAAAGTGAAATGTGCTAATAATTTGTAACATTAAAGAACAAGAAAAATGATCTTAGATTGAGAAAGAGAAATGGTTTCACAGCCTACCCATGAAGCCATCCACTCTTACATTCATGATACAGACACAATGTACTAAAGCTTGATAATTAATACCCATTACCATTTAAAGGATTGGGGTTGGTAAAAATTTTATTTATTTATTTGAAGAAAAAAAAATCAAAACTACAGTAAAAACGGTAATGTTTTGAAATCTTAATACCATTTAAAATAACTTTTCTATTTTAATAAATTTTAAAATGTAGTTCATCTGTGTTGGAAAACCTGAATTTTCAGCATCAGTACTCCAGTCTTCAGTATCTCATGATCCTTCAGATATCATTCTAATATGTTGATTTGTTTAAGAGAAACAATTCTTATTATTATCAATGCTGATGAATAAAAAGAACCGCATTTATGTGAAATGGAAATCTTTAGTAACATCATAAAATTCTTTACTGTCACTTTTGATCAATTTAATACATCCTTGCTGAATAAAAGTATTAATTTCTTTAAAAAAAAAAAATAATAATGATAGTAATCTTATTTTACTGACTTCAAACTTTTGAATGGTAGTGTACACATTGAATAGTAATAATCTCGAAATGAGGGCATGAATGAATCTTCCAGCAATTAAGAGTGCACTCAGAGCAGATAAGACAGAGATTCTGCATCAGTACGGATATTACACTGGATGGAATGGGGGAACTTCAAAGGGGATCTGTCAGGATAATTTGCTGAGAAGAAACCATCTTTTCATCGTGACTGTATCTTTCCTTCTCTGGCCTTTGTTATGTGGTCTATTTTTGTCTGGCTTTAATTACAGTATGTGCTGGATTGCCTGTTAATAAAGTGATTTGGTTGCATTTTGATCCATTTTTACCATATGTGCTGAATAATCAAATGTAATGAAGTAATTCAAATGGACAATGGTAATTAAACTGATTAAATGTCCACAGGAAGAGTGCCATGGCCATGGCTCTTTGTCCATATGGATTTTGTAGGTGTTTGAAATATCAACCCTGATATTATGTTGAGTTTTTCTATCTCTTTCCAGCCTGTCTTCCTCCTGTGTTTGCAGGACAGCAGTAGTTCAGAGTCCCTGGATGGACGGAGTTTGGACTCTGCCAAGAGCTTTGACGCGGTGGTGTTTGACATGCTCAAAGTGACACCCGAGGAGTTTGCTGTAAGTTTATAAATGCTCCAGTGCTCCAGAGTCAAAATGTGACACTGCATTCATTTTTTGTAAAAATATGAATATGTTGATGCAAGTATTGCTTCAGTTGTGTAAATGACCACTAGTTGTGATAAAAGCCCTACAACTTTTATGCATCCAAAAATATGCAAAAATGCTGCAGGGGTGTGAACTCCATGAATCGGTGCTCTTTGGAATCATCAAAAACTCAACAATCCAAGGCAAATATTAGTTCGATTGACACATACAACAAATATTAGAGGGGTAGTTTATCAGTTAATAGAAGCATAAACTTAAGTCTTTTTCTCACATAAAACTTGTCTCTTCTGAATTCTCTTCTGAATTTTGAATAAAAAATGCACATACGAGTGATGGTTTGAGGTTTTTAACATTAGTTGATTATAGGACATTAATATTTTAACTTTATTAACGCCTCATCTGTATTGGAAAAATATATTTTTAGTGCCACTCAGTGAGGGTTTGGCATGGAAACTGCAGTGATTTAAAACTAGGGCAACATATTTCAGTTTTTTTTAGAAGAAACCATCTTTTCATCGTGACTGTATCTTTCCTTCTCTGGCCTTTGTTATGTGGTCTATTTTTGTCTGGCTTTAATTACAGTATGTGCTGGATTGCCTGTTAATAAAGTGATTTGGTTGCATTTTGATCCATTTTTACCATATGTGCTGAATAATCAAATGTAATGAAGTAATTCAAATGGACAATGGTAATTAAACTGATTAAATGTCCACAGGAAGAGTGCCATGGCCATGGCTCTTTGTCCATATGGATTTTGTAGGTGTTTGAAATATCAACCCTGATATTATGTTGAGTTTTTCTATCTCTTTCCAGCCTGTCTTCCTCCTGTGTTTGCAGGACAGCAGTAGTTCAGAGTCCCTGGATGGACGGAGTTTGGACTCTGCCAAGAGCTTTGACGCGGTGGTGTTTGACATGCTCAAAGTGACACCCGAGGAGTTTGCTGTAAGTTTATAAATGCTCCAGTGCTCCAGAGTCAAAATGTGACACTGCATTCATTTTTTGTAAAAATATGAATATGTTGATGCAAGTATTGCTTCAGTTGTGTAAATGACCACTAGTTGTGATAAAAGCCCTACAACTTTTATGCATCCAAAAATATGCAAAAATGCTGCAGGGGTGTGAACTCCATGAATCGGTGCTCTTTGGAATCATCAAAAACTCAACAATCCAAGGCAAATATTAGTTCGATTGACACATACAACAAATATTAGAGGGGTAGTTTATCAGTTAATAGAAGCGTAAACTTAAGTCTTTTTCTCACATAAAACTTGTCTCTTCTGAATTCTCTTCTGAATTTTGAATAAAAAATGCACATACGAGTGATGGTTTGAGGTTTTTAACATTAGTTGATTATAGGACATTAATATTTTAACTTTATTAACGCCTCATCTGTATTGGAAAAATATATTTTTAGTGCCACTCAGTGAGGGTTTGGCATGGAAACTGCAGTGATTTAAAACTAGGGCAACATATTTCAGTTTTTTTTTCAAAAACATATGCATCACTTTTAAGTAAAATGTGCACAATGGCCTAGTTATGAAATTTCATCTTTCCATCTCACAAATGTAATATGCCAGCTCAAGGGAAGCATTTAATTACCTATTCATTAGATATGGATCTTTTTATATTTATAGAAACCTAGTGCTGGGCGGTATGACCAAAAATTTATATCACGGTATTTTTCAAAATTATACCGGTTTCACGGTACATGACGGTATTTTTTTTCATGCATGACCGGGTGTTAACCATATTTTCTACTGATTGAGAGAGGAAATACTGCAGTATATTGACTTAGAATGCCCTATTTTACTATCATGAGCTTTAGTGACAAATGAGGACATCTCTCTACATGAGATCTGAGCAGCATTAGGGCTACAGCGTGAGAGTCACGCTTGATAAACTCCTGTAAGAGGTGGTCATTTTAAAGCCTTGACACTCGGTGGACCATCACTGATTAAAAGAGTGATTGACTGTCACTCACAGGCTCATCACATGCTTGCACGGAGCCCTCATGTGAATTCCTGAGAGCAGAGGTATTACAATCCCTCTGCCTTGATGATACAGTAGGGTTTTATTTAATAATGCAACAATGTCAATGCTTAATGCACAGTAACAATGAAAACATTCACTGAGTTATTATGTGCCTCAAAAGCTGGTGCGACAGAAAGATTCAGATACATCATCTCTTTGTAAAGCCTTCCTCCACTAGGTGCATTTGACAGATACACAGTCTGAAAAAAAAAAGTTTCACCCCACAAGAAATCAATAGTACTTTTATAAAGTATATTTAAACCTCCCAGAAACAAAAAATTCCACGTAAACGAAAATTACTTACTGCACCTTTAAAGTGCCCCATTTAAATATGTTAATGTAATAGTTCACTATTTACTTTTTTCCCATACATTGAATTGAAAGCAAATGGTGACCAGAGATGACGACGGTCTCCATCTGCTTTCATTATACGGAAAAGAGCAGCTTGAACATTCTGCTAAACATCTCCTTTTGTGTTCTATGCATGAAAGAACATCATACAGGTTTGGAATGACATGAGGTTATTAAATGATGATTTTTGAGTGAACTTGGAGTGAATATTTTTTATGAAATACTCAGTTTAACACTGTAGCTTTTATTTTGCAGAGTCAGATCACTTTGATGGACGCTCCTGTATTCAAAGCGATACAGCCTGAGGTGAGACAGATATCCATGGCAACTAAATACACATCCTCTGTTTTTATCAAGCCACACAGAAACCCACAGCTGTGGACTGATCTCATGTGCTCTCTGGTGCTACAGATTAGTGTGACGTGGCGCTATAGCAGTGCATTAACGACACACACCACGGTACCCACAGCATCTAGCTCCACATTCTTCCATTACTTTAACCAGAGCCTCTCCTCTGCTCTGAGTTACAGAGCCCTCAGTACTTTCCTTAATGAATGTTTTTTGTGAAGACGACAATGGAAAGGCGCTCCTAACAGATATGATAGGTTTGGACAAGGATCAGTGATCAGAGAATTGCTGTTTTTCCACTGATAATGAAAACAGGTCTGCCAAGGCATTTTGCAGTTTATTGTAGGTTTTGTGTAGACCGTTTTCAGTGTGATAAACTTTCATTGACGTTTACATTTGGCCATGTTAGCTGTTATCCAGATCTTGCACAAGTGTTTAGTTTTGATGTTATCTTGCCATGATCAAAAGATGGTTGTCTGGCAGATTCAGGATCCTATAAAGCAAAGAGAGAGGCACTATCAATATAACATGAAGCAAATAATAAATATGAATGTTTTTAAACCATCCAGTTGAACTGATTTCATCACATGGTCAAAGACACATTAATCAAATGAAAAGAATACATAACATGAAAAATGGGGAAAATATGACAGTTTTGTCTCACATTTTAGGGTTAATATGAGTGTGGTGAGAGAACCATTTTGGTGTCCCCATTTTATCATGAAGAAATATTAGGCAGGCTTCTTCCAGGTCTCTCCAGACATTCTACCCAGTGATGGCGTAATGCTTGAGCAGTGAATTGTTTGGCAATTACTCCTAACCAAGCTACTTTTCTTAACGCTTCACGTCTGGAATCGTTTGATTCCATTCATGGTGACCTTGGTGTGAATCGCTGGCTTTTTTCAAAGAGATGAGCAAATCAATTATTACATTTATTAAGAGTCGGGATTGTTTGAACTTTATCCAGAGTATATGTGAGCATAAGTGAAGTGAGTGCCATTATGATGATGATGTCCATTGACCTACATCTTTGCGGTCCTTCGTTAACATGACATCACCTCTGAGCTGTGTGCACTAATGAGTCAGTGTGGATTTGAGGTCAATTTCTGTTGGAATCATTTCTCACTGACAGCCACAGACATTCTAGATTGGATTTGTTTAAAAAGACCATGGGCTTATTGTTATTTATTGATTTTCCGCGTGGCAGCATTAATAGTTAGCATTATGAGAGTTTCAACCATTGCTGTATGATTGATTCTGGTGAACCTAGTGTGTTAACAATTTGGATATCCGAGTTTTAGCACTTTCCATGAATAAAGGCCTGAAAATTCAGTGAAAGAAGGGGCTTAATCAAAATCAGATTTATTTTATATATTTAATTATACACTACCATTTAAAAGTTTACAGGCGGTAAGACATTTTTTTGGGAAGAAATTATTCAGCAGGGATGCATAAAATTTATTGAAAGGAACAGGAAAGAAAATTTAATAGAAAATGTAGTTTCAAATAAATGTTGTTCTTTTGAACTTTCTATCCATAAAATAATTAAGAAATATTAAGCAGGACAATTGTTTTCAACACCAAATCAGCATATTAGAATGATTTCTGCCACTGAAGACTGAGGTAATAATAACTGCTGAAAATTCAGCTTTGCCATCACAGGAATAAATTACAGTTTAATGAAAAGAGTTATTTTGAATTATAATAATATTATTATAATAAAACAGTTTTAACTGTATTTGTAATCATATAAATGAAGCCTTGGTGAGCAAAAGAGATTCTTGCAATAACATTACAAAAAAACACACACACACACTAAAAATAAAAATGAACAAATTTAAATGTAAAACAACAACAAAACAGTATGTAACATGGTTACATGTACACTAACATAGTTGTATATGTATGCCAAATTAAGCTAACTAATAGCTAACTTGTGGCACAGTGTGCTGGTTTGTAGTTTTTCATCAACAAAGAAAACTATTTGTTTAATATTTTTTATAATAATGTTGGTAGCTGGGTTTAAAGGTTGAGTTTGACAGATGCTTGTCAGTGGTAATAATATACTCAGAATTCCAGTCTTGCTTCTTGGGTGTCACAATTTAAAAAAAAATATATATATATATTTATAATGAGGGAAAATTATGCATTAACAGGATTGAGTTTTTAATACTATTATTGCTCTTCTCTTGAAACATCTAAATAAAAGGATATACCCTTCAAACTGCAAAAAAAGCAATGCAGTTAGGCCCTTGTGTAGGTGTTTGACATTCTAAAACATTAATAAAGGTCTGGATTGGCAGACAGCAGAGAAGTATTTTGCCTCTTCCTCCCCTGGAGTCTCTTTAGTCACAGGTGAAAATTGGTTTTCTCTACAACTGACAGTGCTGTCATGTTTATCTGCTTGTACTCAAGGTGTTGCCAATGGATTTATTGTAAAAATGATTTGTGGAGCATGAACTTGTTTTATGTCAAGATAAATCTTCCATCCTTATTCCTGTAGACATGTTTGCATCTCAGCAGCTCTGCACACATAAATTGTTCAGCTGATTGATTTTATAAAAAGTAGCAAAACATCTACCATGGTATTCCTTCTCTGAAGAAGACTAGAGCGTGAAACACATTGAATTAATTTGCTTACAGCAGAAGTTCCCACTGGAAAAGAGCTCATTTTAAAAATACTGAGTTTGACCTCCTCCGCCACTAATTCAGGATTCGTTCATTTCACTCAGTCTTTCCAACCCTGACATATTTGACAACGAAAGTGGGCTTGTTATTGTTGAGCCCTTTGCCTGTAAGTTTCACTGGCCTGTGGAAACACTAGTATAAGTACATTTTTGCGTTTGACCACATGCACATACATTCATTCATCAATATTTCAGCTGCATGCTTCAGGGATTATTGCGGATTCTAAAAGGAGATGTTCGTGAAGTTGACACGGGCAACTGGATTAATAGATTTCAGATGTACGTTGGTTCTATAACAACCGCTAAATTGTTAGTGCTGTGTGAGTAATGTGAGCAGACAGTGTCTCTTTGCATAAAGTGGTGTGTTGTACAGTTGGTTTTGGCTACAGACCTTTTGCAGAAATTATTTCGAGTCAGAATGAAAGATAAAGTGTGAAAGTTTGTATGCTTTTGTCATATGGAATCAAATTATATTTGATCTTTTGAAATAAAGACGACTATAAAACATATTGTAACTTTCGGAAGTCAAAACCAAAAATAATAGTTATATAAAAGTAAAATGAAGTATATTGCTTAAACCTTGTGCTGCTCTTGGCTGTGCATGCTGCTCTGGATATCCTTCTAAGTTATGAAGTTTGATTTTAAGAAGGTCCCTGATCATTTCAGTCACATATCAATGAGGTTCGTAAAGGAAGGATCAGTTAAAAAGTATATTGCATGAATGGTGTTGTTAAAACATCTGCCTGCAGGGGAAACTGGAGCACGCACACATACACACAATCTTAGGGTCAGAAAGAAAGGTGGAAAATTGTAATGAAAAACTGAAATATGACTCTTTTGGGTGCAAAAAAATAGTAATAAAAATGTACACCCCCTTAAACTGAAATGTACTGCTAATATACACTATTATTCAAAAGTTTGGAGTCTGTAAGATTTTTTAAATATTCTTGAAAGAAGTATCTTATGCTCATCAAGGCTGCATTTAATCAAAATACAAGAAATGTAATACATTTAATACATCCTTGCTGAATAAAAGTATTATTTTCTTTAAAAAAATAAAACCTTACTGACCCCAAACATTTGAATGGTAGTGTATAACCAAACAAGTACTCTTACATTATAGCTATGCTGTGTCCCTGACGAACTGTGTGGCTTAAAGTGATGACTTAGCAAACAAACCTAAAATATTTTGGTAAGGTACTGTACCCAGACTGAGCTGCTTATTCACATGGAAACTCCACTCCACTCAGTCCATGTGGAAACTGAAATGCCTTCGAATGTTTCCATCTGCTTTTAGTCTGCACGATACTATAAAAGTGTTAGTATTCATAGCTCTGTGAACCTGAGGAGGCTTAGAACCATATAAAGTCCCCATGCAAAGCTGTTCTGTCGATGAGATGAAAGCAACAGATGTGTTGTTTGTTCTGTGCATACTTTTCTCCCTATATTCCTACAGTTCATTTAGAAATGATTTCTAAATTAAGTCAATACAAGGATGGTATATTTATACTACTATAGGTCAATAACAAATACAGTATAGTAAAATATGTAGTGATTCTCAGTAAATGCTAAAGTGGAAAATAGTGTGGCGCTTCAAGTGTTGTGGGTATTTTATTTTACTTTTTATGCTCATTTTTATGCTCAGTTTTTTTGACTTCATGAATGAAGGAATGGTGTAAGGCATGTGTAATAAAGAGCCGTTCAATGTGATTTCATTATTATCAGAGTACACTACTATTCAAAAGTTAAAGAAATTAGTACTATTAGCAAATGCATTAGATTGATCAAAAGTGACAGTAAAATATTAATGCTGTTTTTTATTTTATATTCATTATATACAAAAATATTAAGCAGCACTACTGTTTTCAATGTTGATAATAATAAGACATGTTTCCTACACAGCAAATCAGCTTAGAATGATTTCTGAGGGATCATGTGACGCTGAAGACTGGAGTAATGATGCTGAAAATTCACAGGAATAAATTACAGTTTAAAATACAGTAGTCAACATTTGAAGTGGATCAAAGTTGTCCTAAAACCTAAAACCAAAATGCGTTCTTGTCTTAGGACAACTTTGATGAACTTTTTTTTGATCCACTTCAAATGTTAACTACTGTATATTCAAATATATTTGTCATTTTAAATATAATACTACTTCACAATATTACTGTTTTACTGTATTTTTGGTCAAATAAATGCAATCTTTGTGAAACTTTTTTCAAAAACATAAAAAAGCTAACTTTTGAATGGTAGTATAGATAAAATGCAAGCATTAGTCTTAAGTATTACACTTATAAAACACTGTTGAAAAGTTGAATTGACTGTTTGGTTGTTTAGGAGCTGGCGAGCTGTGGATGGAACAAGAAGGAGAAGCATAGCCTTTCACCCAACGTTGTGGCCTTCACACGGAGATTTAACCAGGTAAACAATATTGTGCTAGTCAGTGTAGCCAACCGGTAAGATCATTTATTAAAAGCTTTATGGTGCTCCAGTGTTTATTGTTTGTTAAACTTAAAACTTGTCTTAAATTGACAGCTGGTGCCATGAGCTAAAGACTGTCTTGCTACATGTGTAATTGTGGTATAAAGACATTTTTATTTTAAGATATTGTTGTTGTTTTTTTCTTAGATGATTAATATTGGTTATTTTACTTGTAGTTTCCTGATGCATTGGTAATTTCAGTAAGATCTCAGTTTTGTTTCCATACTATAGCAGTTTAAGAGACAGTTTCATAACAGGTATATAGTGTAATTTTTTTTCAGGGTTCGAGACCTAGGTCCATTAGCACCACCAGAAATAACTCATATAATAGAGGTCAATGGATGTTATTATACTGAAAGAGGAACATTGACACTGTGTTTTAGTCGCAAATGCACTAATGCTAATTTGACACATGGTCAGCTAGAAACCTCACTATATAGCTGATAAAGTATATTTTATGTAGACTATTTTAGAGCCTGCCATTTAGGCTCTGTGTTTAACACATGAGTCTATTAGTGTGAAACAGAAGTCCGTTATACAAGCTCAAATGGAGGATGCATGTTGCTTCAGATCACATGAAATTTGTATTTTTACTGGATATTACAGTTTTTGTAGCACAAAGAGGCGCCTCAGATAAAAGACAAATCCATCATGCTGCTCCATTTAGCTATTTTATCCAACAGCTGCATTAACTCCTTTAGATGAATGAATACACTGCACTGGACACATCCAACAAAAATGGAGTTTTCTCCCTTTTCTCCAGACTAATGCCAGCCACTCTTCTTTGTCTACTTCAGTTTTGCCACATTTTTTATAAGTGGCATTACATGCATTTGAAAGGGTTAATGAAGTACATAATAAATAGTACTTACACATACAGAACTGATGTTTTACAACAGCGGATTGTAAACTTTCAGACAAAGCACCACTTTTGACAAATGAAAACAACATCCAAGTACCACCTAGTCAGAACAATGTTCCTTGAGTCCCTGCATCCTCTTTCTGCACACCACACACACATCCTTACACACATTATAATGACCTGACCAATTCATCAATTCACACAGTTTTACTGTAAATGCACAACACTTTCTTTATCCCCATTTCTGAAAATACTCCTATAAATATCTGCTTACGAAGGTCAGTATGCAGTAGGAATGAATATGATTTTTATTTAAAGGGTATTTCATTTTGGCAGAGCTTAAATGTCTTGGAATGTTGATGTAAGTGGTCATTTGAGGTCTGCAATTACACTTGCCATTTCGGTCTTTTTAATGTCATCATTAACAACCAATTTCTTATATTTCCTGATTGAAAAAAGGAACGATTCAGTTTTGCTGCTTAGATTCATTTGACTGATGTTCTGGCACTTTTTAAAGCCTGTACGTAAGAGAAAACACTCTGTCTGAAAACTGTTTTTCAAATACAGTTTTTCCTCATAATTTGATGATTTCCAGTATTTTTTCATTAATCTGTTTATGTTCATTTTTAGGAGTGTATTAAAGCTTTATTTTGAGATCTAGTGTGTGCTGCACATTTTGAGTCACTAGGCGCGTTTCCATTACAGATTTGCGCAAAACTTTGGCGATATTTTATAAATGTCGATAAAAAAGTATTGCGAAATGACAGCGTTTCCATTAACCAATGTTATGCGACTAAAACGTAACCTTTTGCCTCTCGCGATAAGTCATGGCAACGGGTGTGATTTTTTTAAATTTATTTTAGAATTACTTTTATACATTTAAAAATAAATATTTCTTTTGAAATTATACTTCAAAAATTCTCCACACAATCATGCATTTATTTAGATGCTTTTCTTGTCCTTCGTGCCAACAGTCTCACACACACACACACAGAGCCACAGGCTGCTGTGAATTCAATCAGTCTACATTCTCTCCTGAAACTCAATGTACCATGACACAGGAAAACCCGCTGAACGACTCCTTATGGTTGAACACTCACCCTACACTACCTGCCAAACCTGAAAGAGCTGTGTACCCTGCTACCGGCAGACATGCCCCAGTAAGCCTGAGTGGGCTACGCTAACGGTTATGCTGATGGATAAAGCAGATCAGCCAATGACTAAAAAACCAAAGCAGCATTGCTTTTTCTCCTACTTTCCATAAAGGTGGTTGACACATAGTAGTTCACAGAGGTCAGTGTAGTGGAAAAGAAAAGAATGACAACAGCATGACATGACCAGACCAGAAAACACAGTGGAACAAACAAGTAAAGGCCTACAGTGGTGTCTTACATGAGGCATGCAACTAATTTATGTTTATTAAGATTGTGTGTCTTGTGTCTTTATAGAAACTCCTGGAGCTGAATAACCTGCACTCTCTGGTGTCAGTGGTCTCTGCTCTTCAAAGCGCACCTATCTTCAGATTGAGCAAGACCTGGGCGGTAAGCAAAACTGCAGATTTATTATTTTATTTTATTTTGTTCATGATCTATTATGACTTTTATTTATGGCATTTTTATTTTTGACATTCTATTTAGTCAACAGTTAGGACTGTTCATTTTTTGTTTAATATATTTGTCCATATGTATTCCAATTAACATAAGCCATATGTATATACAATAATATCTATGTAATAAATAGCAATGCATTAAGTCATACAAATAAGTTTTTAAGATCATTATAAATATGATTTGCATGGGTATTTACTGTTTAGTTATGACATCATCCCTGATTATGATCATAAATTCTGAATTTTTAATTTGTAATATAGTATCAGAGCATCATAGCCTCTACAGCAGAAGAAGTTTCCATATTTTATTTAGGAAGACACGAGGAAAAAACTTCTCATTTAATATTCTGTTCCCTTACAGGGGATTTATTGTGCATAACCACCAAATGCTAGCTGTTCTGCTGCTTTATAATTTAGCTGACAATGCAGTGTTTGTGTTTATTTCTCCAGAGAGCCCCAGTGCTCTTGGATTTCCATTGATCTTATTTGCAGAGATGTAGATGAGAAGGCCGTCTGAATGCATGGGGACAGTGAAAGAATGAGCCCATTGGATCCCGTTCTGAACATTTAAGTGGCTTGGAAAATTTTGAAAAAGCTGTTTCTGAGACCTTGTTTAATGTTGCCAAAGCTTTAAATCTATTTATAAGTATTTGCATCACCCCAGTTTGAGGTCCAAAACCTCTTGGCCTCTTTTCTCGAGGAAAAAGGAGAAGGACAAAACTATATATGCTGTACAGACAACACTTACAACCAGCCCTCAGTGAGCACAACCGGATAGGCGGAGTACGTCAGGATACTTGTAGAAAATGATATGCATTTTATTGACATTTAATAAATAAGGAATTATAATTTAAATGTGAATTGTTTCATGATGGTAGTGAGTTCAGACTCACTGGGGGCCTTAATGATTTGGGATGCAAGTGGCAGAGTTGACATTCCACACTGAGCCACAGCACTTTTGCAAATTGAGAAAAGATGGAAAAAGAGGGAGCATGTTGTTTATAAGTAATTGCGGCGGGACCGTTTGTCTGATACCACAAGCCCAGCGCTCTTGCCAAACGTTTAGCTTTGCCACAAGGAAAGTTTGACAATGACATTATTAAATAGAATATTATGCATCATTAAATTATGTACTTAGTTAAATTTACATTTAACAACAAAGTTTATTCAATTTGTTAGTGTAATTCATTGATTCTGTGTATATCACAACACCCAATTTAGACCTACAAATAATATGCCAATATTTATGAATATATTTTAGATGATTATTATTATTTTTTGGTTTATGCTAGACACAGAAGCTGACATACAGTTGACAAACTGACAAAATGCCAGTCATCTTTAAAAAACCACAGACTTTATTCAGTGTTCTCTGCATTCCAAAATGCTTCAGGTCTAACTAGAAAGATTGAAATGTCACATGGCCAGACACTGTGTGCATGCATCAGTTACAGGAATCATTTCTGATTCATTGCAGTCCTGTTTTAAGAGGTTGCTTTTCCATACGTCCTAGAACCCTGAAGCTTGAATTGGAGAAAATGTGCACACTGAACTGTGATCCGGTTTTAATTATAGATTGGAGCGTTTCATTTGTTGTCCTGTTCATAATGAAAAGGCACTTGCGTGTATTTGCTGACAGTTTTGCCTGAATATAATGACTGTTTTCGGTCTTTCTGTGCAAATGGTTTCTGTTTCACTGCTCATGGCACAGACTGGATTGCGTAATTCTTTGTCATTTGTTCCAGCCCATTTCTGAACCGCTTGACTTTGAGGCCTTGTTTCCACTTATTTGAAGATTAACTGCTGATTTCCCAGTGGGCATGCAATGAATTAGGAGGAATATGGTCCTCACTGGTACACATTTTGGAGCAGATTATATACAAGGATATAGATTTTATATGCCTTTATCGTTATATTAAGCAATTTTAGGTTTATTGGTTTGTTCTATTTTATACATGGATGCAGTGGGGTCTGTAAGTCTGAGATCACTTTAAAAATTGACTTTTTAAAGCTACAATAATCAAAGGATTAAATACTAATCATTAATAAATAAATAAATGAATGTTAAAGTTGTGACATTAAATGTAAAACAAAAATACAATTCTGCAATCAAATAATTTAGTGTCATTGATATGATTCTGTCAAATGTTCTTCTTTTGAAATTCAAGATGCACTTTGGATCATTTCAAATCATTCTGGAGAACATGATCATCAGGTTTGACACAAACCTATGGAGTTTATGGAACATATAGGAATTTTTTTAATTGAACTTTTTACTCAAATTTTTATTCTAATAATACAATGCATATTTTATTTTTTATATCTTATTGTATATTTATTTTATTTTATAAAATTGTATTAATGTTTCTAGTTAACAGTTTGAACTTTCCACATTTTAGAATACATTAGTAGTCAATAAAACAATTGTAATAACACAAACACTATATATACACACAAACGTACACGCAATAATGTGTATGTAAATTTAAGCCAAAAGGTTCATGAGAAATATGGCTTGCATATTATAATCAATTCTGAACATTTATTTATTTTTGTATATATTTATTGAATTATTTGGATATAGTATCAGAGTATAGCCTTGACACCACAAATTATTGTATTGTATTTAGGAAGATTTGGAATCCTTATATGATTTGATTTGATTTTCAAAAAAATGAAAATTCATTTGTCATTTATTCACTTTCTTTTGATATTTCTGATTTCTAATTCATAAGTAATGCATAATAAAATCATTGTGGGAGTATGAAGTCAAAACAAGCTTTAGAAGGAAAATGGAGAAAGGAAGTATTAAAAGAGCTAGAGGGCTTGTTCACAAAAAGAAGTTTGGCAAATAAATAAAACCAGTTGGCCAGTCATTTTATAAGGAATTGCAACAAAGTACATAGTGCTCCTTTTCTATTGCATGGTTCATTCTCCTACTTCCATTTACTATTAGCTGATCCTCTATTCTGCGTTTGTTCCCGTCCTAAGTTAAACACAAAAGACAAATTACAAATCCAGCTCTTAACATTGCACCTATAGCTAAGAAGCTCATCCCCATCAAATTCAGTCTAAGTGGAAAGTTGCTTAGTAGCGCTCCATCATTGCAGCTGCTGATGTATGGAGGCTTTCACTGCTATCTGGAACAGCTACAGAGCACAGGGCTGACCTCCATGAACTGTGATGTAATCAAAGTCAGCCATGTGTTACTGCAAAATAAAATAAAGATGTTGGTGGTTGAAGGAATCCCCTCACTTTTATCGCCCTCAGAGGGATTGTTTAGCACTGTGTATGTGTCTATGGGAATGAGTAATGCCACTGTGGCAGCCGCTCAAGCCCTGCACTCGAGGAAGGAGGCCGGCTGCTGCTGTGGTCGTGGTGGCGGGTGATGGAGGCTTGATAAAGGAGATCAGAAAAGGCTTTTGTTTTGGCATTTGGTTGCTCTAAATCAGGCAGAAAATGACTAGTCTTGTTGCCGAGATGGTACGCACATGGAAATCACATTCACTGAAACATGTCGGTGGAGTTACAGTTTACCCTGTTCATCATTTGTAATTGCTTTGAAATTAGTTTTTCCTTAAAATATCATAAGCAGTCTCCCTTAGCTTATAGTGCTTCTAGTCAACAGTTAGGACTGTTCATTTTTTGTTTAATATATTTGTCCATATGTATTCCAATTAACATAAGCCATATGTATATACAATAATATCTATGTAATAAATAGCAATGCATTAAGTCATACAAATAAGTTTTTAAGATCATTATAAATATGATTTGCATGGGTATTTACTGTTTAGTTATGACATCATCCCTGATTATGATCATAAATTCTGAATTTTTAATTTATAATATAGTATCAGAGCATCATAGCCTCTACAGCAGAAGAAGTTTCCATATTTTATTTAGGAAGACACGAGGAAAAAACTTCTCATTTAATATTCTGTTCCCTTACAGGGGATTTATTGTGCATAACCACCAAATGCTAGCTGTTCTGCTGCTTTATAATTTAGCTGACAATGCAGTGTTTGTGTTTATTTCTCCAGAGAGCCCCAGTGCTCTTGGATTTCCATTGATCTTATTTGCAGAGATGTAGATGAGAAGGCCGTCTGAATGCATGGGGACAGTGAAAGAATGAGCCCATTGGATCCCGTTCTGAACATTTAAGTGGCTTGGAAAATTTTGAAAAAGCTGTTTCTGAGACCTTGTTTAATGTTGCCAAAGCTTTAAATCTATTTATAAGTATTTGCATCACCCCAGTTTGAGGTCCAAAACCTCTTGGCCTCTTTTCTCGAGGAAAAAGGAGAAGGACAAAACTATATATGCTGTACAGACAACACTTACAACCAGCCCTCAATGAGCACAACTGAATAAGATGGGCATGCCAGGATACTTGTAAAAAGCAATGTGCATCTTATCGACATTTACAGTATAAAGAATGCTTTATGATCATTGATTAATATCTCATCCTCTTTCTAAGTATTTTTCTGTGTAGTCAAAATGTTATGGTAGATATGTCATTCCTTTCATAATCATACTAAAATCATGTTCCATACTTAAAAGTGATGACTACCTTACCATTTGCATGTATGTTACTTTGAGAAGCATGATATTAAAAATGGGTGTGATAGGCCTGGGCGATAAAACGGTATCGATATTTATCGACGGTACACCTTCTTCGATATCGATAGAAAAAATGTTCGATATAGTGCACGATATAGGCACGTGCTATGAGTGACACAGACAGCACACACAAACACGAACACATGCTGAATTGAGTGCTTTGCCTGCCAGTGATGAGGAGATTGTGAATAAAAAATGTATTTAAATTTAATTAATTGCGAATTTAAAATAAACATTTGCATTTGAATGTTAGCTGTGCGTCAGTGTTTAAACTTTTAGAAAACACGTGGCGAATTTTCGAGGTTTATTTCTTTTTACTGCGTCTCATATGTTTTTAAAGGCAATCTGTGCGATGGGCGATTCGGCTCTTGCAGTGGTTAAATTTAAACACTTTTTTCTATTGCTCTTTGTTTTAAAAAAGGTTATAAAAAAGTCAATAATTATCGATACCGAAAGATATGAAACATTATATCGTTGATACATTTTTTAACTATATCGCCCAGCCCTAGGTGTAAACATATAAAGGTCCCAAAAAGCTGAATCCAGGAGTTTTTAAGGTAGTAAATGACTCTTTAAAAGTCAAATCAGGCAGTTTTTGTATTCACAGTACTTATTTTGTTGAGAGATGTCGGTGGTAGTGAGTTTAGGCTCACTGGGGGCCTTAATGATTTGGGATGCAAGCGGCTTCCAGAGTTGACATTCCACATTGAGCCACAGCACTTCTGCAAATTGAGAAGAGATGGAAAAAGAGGGAGCATGTTGTTTATAAGTAATTGCGGCGGGACCGTTTGTCTGATACCACAAGCCCAGCGCTCTTGCCAAACGTTTAGCTTTGCCACAAGGAAAGTTTGACAATGACATTATTAAATAGAATATTATGCATCATTAAATTATGTACTTAGTTAAATTTACATTTAACAACAAAGTTTATTCAATTTGTTAGTGTAATTCATTGATTCTGTGTATATCACAACACCCAATTTAGACCTACAAATAATATGCCAATATTTATGAATATATTTTAGATGATTATTATTATTTTTTGGTTTATGCTAGACACAGAAGCTGACATACAGTTGACAAACTGACAAAATGCCAGTCATCTTTAAAAAACCACAGACTTTATTCAGTGTTCTCTGCATTCCAAAATGCTTCAGGTCTAACTAGAAAGATTGAAATGTCACATGGCCAGACACTGTGTGCATGCATCAGTTACAGGAATCATTTCTGATTCATTGCAGTCCTGTTTTAAGAGGTTGCTTTTCCATACGTCCTAGAACCCTGAAGCTTGAATTGGAGAAAATGTGCACACTGAACTGTGATCCGGTTTTAATTATAGATTGGAGCGTTTCATTTGTTGTCCTGTTCATAATGAAAAGGCACTTGCGTGTATTTGCTGACAGTTTTGCCTGAATATAATGACTGTTTTCGGTCTTTCTGTGCAAATGGTTTCTGTTTCACTGCTCATGGCACAGACTGGATTGCGTAATTCTTTGTCATTTGTTCCAGCCCATTTCTGAACCGCTTGACTTTGAGGCCTTGTTTCCACTTATTTGAAGATTAACTGCTGATTTCCCAGTGGGCATGCAATGAATTAGGAGGAATATGGTCCTCACTGGTACACATTTTGGAGCAGATTATATACAAGGATATAGATTTTATATGCCTTTATCGTTATATTAAGCAATTTTAGGTTTATTGGTTTGTTCTATTTTATACATGGATGCAGTGGGGTCTGTAAGTCTGAGATCACTTTAAAAATTGACTTTTTAAAGCTACAATAATCAAAGGATTAAATACTAATCATTAATAAATAAATAAATGAATGTTAAAGTTGTGACATTAAATGTAAAACAAAAATACAATTCTGCAATCAAATAATTTAGTGTCATTGATATGATTCTGTCAAATGTTCTTCTTTTGAAATTCAAGATGCACTTTGGATCATTTCAAATCATTCTGGAGAACATGATCATCAGGTTTGACACAAACCTATGGAGTTTATGGAACATATAGGAATTTTTTTAATTGAACTTTTTACTCAAATTTTTATTCTAATAATACAATGCATATTTTATTTTTTATATCTTATTGTATATTTATTTTATTTTATAAAATTGTATTAATGTTTCTAGTTAACAGTTTGAACTTTCCACATTTTAGAATACATTAGTAGTCAATAAAACAATTGTAATAACACAAACACTATATATACACACAAACGTACACGCAATAATGTGTATGTAAATTTAAGCCAAAAGGTTCATGAGAAATATGGCTTGCATATTATAATCAATTCTGAACATTTATTTATTTTTGTATATATTTATTGAATTATTTGGATATAGTATCAGAGTATAGCCTTGACACCACAAATTATTGTATTGTATTTAGGAAGATTTGGAATCCTTATATGATTTGATTTGATTTTCAAAAAAATGAAAATTCATTTGTCATTTATTCACTTTCTTTTGATATTTCTGATTTCTAATTCATAAGTAATGCATAATAAAATCATTGTGGGAGTATGAAGTCAAAACAAGCTTTAGAAGGAAAATGGAGAAAGGAAGTATTAAAAGAGCTAGAGGGCTTGTTCACAAAAAGAAGTTTGGCAAATAAATAAAACCAGTTGGCCAGTCATTTTATAAGGAATTGCAACAAAGTACATAGTGCTCCTTTTCTATTGCATGGTTCATTCTCCTACTTCCATTTACTATTAGCTGATCCTCTATTCTGCGTTTGTTCCCGTCCTAAGTTAAACACAAAAGACAAATTACAAATCCAGCTCTTAACATTGCACCTATAGCTAAGAAGCTCATCCCCATCAAATTCAGTCTAAGTGGAAAGTTGCTTAGTAGCGCTCCATCATTGCAGCTGCTGATGTATGGAGGCTTTCACTGCTATCTGGAACAGCTACAGAGCACAGGGCTGACCTCCATGAACTGTGATGTAATCAAAGTCAGCCATGTGTTACTGCAAAATAAAATAAAGATGTTGGTGGTTGAAGGAATCCCCTCACTTTTATCGCCCTCAGAGGGATTGTTTAGCACTGTGTATGTGTCTATGGGAATGAGTAATGCCACTGTGGCAGCCGCTCAAGCCCTGCACTCGAGGAAGGAGGCCGGCTGCTGCTGTGGTCGTGGTGGCGGGTGATGGAGGCTTGATAAAGGAGATCAGAAAAGGCTTTTGTTTTGGCATTTGGTTGCTCTAAATCAGGCAGAAAATGACTAGTCTTGTTGCCGAGATGGTACGCACATGGAAATCACATTCACTGAAACATGTCGGTGGAGTTACAGTTTACCCTGTTCATCATTTGTAATTGCTTTGAAATTAGTTTTTCCTTAAAATATCATAAGCAGTCTCCCTTAGTACT
Source organism: Sinocyclocheilus rhinocerous (assembly GCF_001515625.1). NCBI lineage: Eukaryota > Metazoa > Chordata > Actinopteri > Cypriniformes > Cyprinidae > Sinocyclocheilus > Sinocyclocheilus rhinocerous. The sequence goes on from NW_015659020.1 coordinate 919,028, forward strand.
TCTTCAAATCTTTGTCATAATATTATCATTTCCACACCAGGCTCCCTGATTGATGGTGTTTCCTGCCATAGATTATCTCAGCACCGTTTAAAATCAGCTGCAGTTCTTACCACTTTCTTTGTTGAATAAAAGGGGGGGAAATCACTTTTCTGTTCCTCTGTTGCAAATCCAAAGGAGAAAAATCCAAGTTGTGGTTCATTAAATTCATTCTTCATTTTAGGGCAACATCTAAATGATGAATGAGAGTTAGCTTCCTGTCAAGTCAGCTCTCCATTCCCTAACTATTGTCTGAGTGTAAATGTATCTAAAAATCTGGCTCATTGGAGTAACTTGGCTGGTAAATGACTAATATAATCTAATTATTACAGTCTTTCAGTTTCTTGCAGATGCATGCCATTTGAATGTGGCATTCAGTTTCTTTCACTTCATTCAGTTTCCAAATACTAACTCCCTTATATAGATATGATAGAAAAATGTATTTTTTAGTTTTTCTTATTTTGTTGTTTTTACTTTTGAATGTACCACCTTTTTTGTTTCTATCGTCACACTTTGAAAACCTCTGATTTAGATATTTCACACCTGAGAATGATAAATAAGCTGATCCTAATTTACCCACCGTTATGTATTTTATTTTATTTAGTTATTTGTTGTTGTTGTTGTTTTGTTTTTTAAAGGAAATATTTCACCCAGAAATGAAAACTGTCATCATTACTTCACCCTATTTTTGTTGTTTTGTTTTGTTTTTTGCTTTGCTTTGAGTTTTTTGTTTTGCTTTGCTTTGCTTATTGTTTTTTTGTTTGTTTGTTTTGTTTTTTGTTTTGCTTTGCTTTGCTTTTTTTTGCTTTGCTATTTTGTAGTTGTTTTGCTTTGCTTTGCCTTGCCTTGCTTTGTAAAGGAATACTCAAAAAATCCTATGCAACCTATGACACCGAGGGCATTTTCCACAGAGTTAAACAAGATATGAACATTAATAATGGAAAAACAGTACTGTGTGATTACATCTCTGGAGACTGGTGGAAGGCCATCTGCCAACAATAAGGTTTCACGGACTGTTACTTGGATTGTTGGACAAAATCTCTCACCAAACCTACAAAAGAGTGAACTACAGTATGTGTATCTGTCTAACACAAGAAGAGCATGTTGAAGTACTTTGTGGAAATTCACTTCAGCATTTGATGTGATAAAGCCATGTGTGATGGAATTCTTCAGTTAATGAGCTTTTTGTAAATCCTATAACAGGGGTTTTGCACATGGTCATCCCCACATATTCAATAGCACATGTGCTGTAAAGAAGCATTGGGTGAAATTATGCCACTCATAAAGGCATTCTAGACACTGAGCCTGTTTATTGTGGTAATGCGCTTTCTATAAATGAGAAATATACCCAGGGCCTGGAGTTTGGGTGCTGAGTTCTGGGAAGTTATCCCTTAATACAATTTCATTAGTCTCCCAATGGGTTGTGTCTTGTTTTTCATATTTAACATATTTGCAGACAGCTTTATTTAGATCAGAAGTCTTAGTGGGGCTCCCCTCTGACAAAATGTACAAAACGGCGCCTCCACAAGTCCCCCATTCTAAAGTTAGTAGCCAATTGGGAGTAACTCTGTTTATTTGACAGAGGCAGTATACTACTGAATTCGTTATACTGAGTATACAGTATAAGGAATTAACAGAGGCAGAGCTGAGATGAAAAATATGTTCTATTATTATTCCATTATGAAAAGTTCACCAAGTTAAAACAAGAATATTATTATATAGAGTTTAAAATGTATTCAAAGACATAACTAGAACAGTTTTCCTAATGTAGTTGTCTTTGAATACAGTTTTTATATATTAATATTTTGTGTTTTTTTCATCATATTTGAATGAATTAACAGAGGTAACTGAGATGAAAATATTTGGTGATGGTAATGATAATTTTTAAATTGGATGTATTAATATATTTTTTTTAATTTAATTGAAAATAGTAATTTTGTCTGCTTGTATTCTATTATATATGTTAATTTGATATTTTAAATTTGTATATATATTTTTTCTTGTTCCTATCCTATCCTATATTTTTTTTACTTGTTCCTAAGTATGCACTTTGAATACCTTTTGATTTAGATGTTTTAGATTTAGACATCCATTAGCTGTTCCTAATTTTCTGAATAAATGACCTGTTCATTCCTTATGTGCTTTCTGTTCTGAACAGTTGATCAGTCGAAAGGACAAGGCCACATTTGAGAAACTTGACTTCCTGACGTCAAAAGAAGAGAATTACAACCGCATGAGAGAGTACATCAGGTCCCTCAAAATGGCCCCCTGCATCCCCTACCTAGGTAAGTGTTATTAAAAGATCACATTTGTACTTGAGTTAATGGTATTTTGTACACTCCATCCCCTCATATCATGACAACATCCAGCCAGAAATGTTTTGAGAGATTTACTGGCTTTATAAATAGTTTTTTATTGCGGGGTTGCTATTAATAAGGCTGTAAATAAAGCTGAAGGTGCTTCATTTGAACAGAAGAATAATTTGGGTCAGGGAAAGGAATGGGTCATGGCCCACTGGACTTAGCCAGGCTTGTGATATTGACTCATTCAATTACTTCAGTATAATGGCTTTTACTTTTTTTTGATAAGGTTCATTTTAAGTTGGCTGTGAACACCTCATTATATTTTTTTGGCCTTGTCTCAATTGCACTTTCTATGGTGACCAGCAGAGGGTGTTTCAGTATACTGCTGTGGTTCAGTAATGATTGAGAAATGTGCCATATCCGGTTTTAGGTGTCAACACGGGAAAAAATTACCTTCATCAAATCATTTCAGGTGTTTTTAGAATTTCTGCTATGCATAAACCGAAAAGCTCTATGACTTTCTAGCCACTTCAGTGACTTTAAACGGAATGTAGAGATGGAAAATACAATGAAATCATGTTGAAGCACTTATTTCCAAATTGGTAGCCCCTTTTTCTCTTATGAATAGATGTCTGTCAGAGACTCTCATTGGATGTTGCAAAAGGCCAGTGAGCGATTAGTTACACACACATCAGTCTCCTCTAAAGGCACTGACAGCACTTGAAATGGATGCCTCCCTCAGGATTGTCGCTCTCGTGGGGAGCAGGATCCAGATCCTTCACTCAATTACGCTCTTCCATCTTAGTCATCAGAAGCAAGGTCCGTATTACTAATCCAGCTGTTAACCGAGAGCCAGACTTGATCAGGAAGGGATCTGGAGGCTTTGCCTTTAGGAGGCTTTTTGGATGTTTGGCTATCTTGTTTTTTTTATGAGATGCTCTTTTTAAGATGTGAAAGTTTGATTTTAAAGCGCTCTGAAACAGACCGTTCAGTATGTCATTGCCACATGTTTGCGTTCCAAGCTCATGGTCACAGAGTTTTCCAGGTGCTCTTGTGTCATTGTGGTATGTGAATAACTAAAAGGCCAGTCAGGAATAACTTCAGGCGGCTGTATCTCAAATTGTCTCTTGGTCTGTAACTTGTGGGCTGCTTCTTTTCTAGAGGTCTGAAATGCACAAACAGACAGTCACTGTCATTTCTAAGAAGGTAAACATGCGGAGAGAGCTGACGCATGCCGTCTCGCTTCTCTCAGCCGCACACATTTTTCTCATTAACCGAATTTCCTTTACATAATCCACATTGAGAGTCTGCTTCCACTTGGGCAGCGTGTCAGTAAACTGCGTTCCACTCAACAGAGGGCTTTCTCAGACGTCACTCAGCAGAAACCGCTGTACCTGGTGCCGGTAGCTTGTGGTTTTAGTTGCAGTGTAACTTATTCCCATTTCTGAGCAGCAGGCAGTTAAAACCGCAGGGACGGAAAGACTGTCTGACGTGGCTGAGGTTGTGCAGGCTGTCACTTCAAATCTGTCAGTTTCCACTGTGCTTCTCCAGTGGCCCTTTCCATTTCCCACTGGGACAAAGGAAAAAGGAAATGAAATGGTTTGGGGTTTTGTCAAACACTCTTTTAATTCTTTTTGATGTATTTAGTAGAACTTGCATTATTGATTTTACTACCAAAAAAAAGATTGATACAATTGGTTTGTACTAAAATAACTGATGCGTCCTGAAAAGACGCATCCTGGTTTACACTTGGAATAGAAGTTTATGGGAAAATTGCACAGCATCACATGTTGAATAATCACAACTTATTGTTTGAAAAATGTATCATGGTACTGTTTCTAAAGTATTAAAGCCATAACTTACCAGCTTCACTAACAACAGAAATGTGGAGTTTAAAAACTATTAGCCTTAAAGGCAGAGTAAGTGATTTCTGGTAGCTGATGTTGATATTTGAAATCACCAAAACAAACACGCCCCTACCCCAAAAGGGTCTTGCCCCTATTTTGATAGCTCCGCCCCACATATACGTACGCAACCCAGGCAACGATTAGTTCTGTGAAACAAAGCAAAACCAATATTACACCGTGTCTACGGATGTGAGCGGCGCGGCGCAACAAATCCCGACAGAAAACTGCTGCCGGGTTCTATTTATGACGTGCTGACACAAATTTCAAATGGTTTTCAACGGTCGTTTGATCGCGTCCGGTGTAGGCAGACTTTAGCTGTTGTAGGCACGGTGTTACTCACCTATTGAGAAGAAACAAAGCAACCTCGGCGTCCGATCGCAGGCCTCTGCTCCTTGAGTTCTCTCCAGCACTGGAAAGCTGATCCAATATTTTACACGGGTCCTACTTCTTGCCTTATCGTTCCGCAGACGTTTTCCTCTTTTGTTTTTTATCCGCCATCTCTATCTTTCTGTCGCTCGGCTCGGCTAATGTCTGTCCCATGCACTGAAAGCTCTCTCCTCCACATCACGAGTAGACACGCCCCTTATTGCTGATTGGCTACAAGTTTGTTTTGCTATTCTGCCCGAATCAGTTTTCTAAAGTGTTTTTGAAAAATCACATACCCTGCCTTTAAAGGGATAGTTCATCGAAAAATTAAAATTCTGTCATTAATTACTCACCCTCATGTCATTCCAAACCCATAAGACCTTTGTTCATCCTCGTAACATAAATTAAGATATTTTTGATGAAATCTGAGAGCTTTCTGACCCTGCATAGACAGCAACACAACTACCACATTCTAGGCCCAGAAAGGCAGTAAGGGCATCGTTAAAATAGTCCATGTGACATCAGTAGTTCAATCTTAATTTTATAAAGTTATGAAAATAATTTTTCTGCTCAAAGAAAACTAAAAATAACTTTATTAAACACTTTCTTCTCTTCCGTGTCAGTCGACGCGATTTTATTTCATTTAATCAAAAATATCTTAATTTGTGTTCTGAAGATGTACAAAGATCTTACAGATTTGGAACGACATGAGGGTGAGTAATTAATGACAGACTTTTCATTTTTGGGTGAATTATCCCTTTAATGAAGTTTGAGAACTACTTCAGGTAAAAAAAACTAATTGCCTAAACCAATCTGCTTTCCAAATATCTGTACAGCTTTTTATTTTAAAGCTGTGGTCAAATTTGCCATTGTTCTACAAATAATCCAGTCATTTCAATTATTTGAAAATGACTGGTTTTAAAGTGACTTCTGTAACGAGCTGTGCTTCGTCTAAACAACTGACAACAGACAATGGACCTTTTTGCCTGGAAATTTTTCCGAAATTTTTGCAAATGTGATCTTAAATCATTAAAAGAACTGTAATCATGTCACACAGATCTAATAACCTGGAGATAAAATAACTAATAAAAGCAAAGTCATTTATTTTTTTTTTTTATCAATTTAAATCAAATTGTTCAATTTTTGATTCCTCTTGTACAATCGGCTAGATTTAGATTTCCCACCATAGACGGGACAAATTAAAATGAGTGTAATTCAGCAGCAAGCCACAGATACTCAGTGTAGCTTGTTATATTTATATTTGTATAACATTTACCTAGTCAAAGAGCAAATTTGTTGTATGTAGCATTTTTGAATGAATTGCTTGTGCTTTTTATTTTGGCTCATAAACTTGTCAGGAGAACAACTACAGCTGTAGTAGACCGATGTTCAATCCATTCACAGACAAATAATAATAATAATAATAATTCCTTACATTTATATAGCGCTTTTCTGGGGACTCAAAGCGCTTTACATAGAAGGGGGGAATCTCCTCAACCACCACCAGTGTGCAGCATCCACCTGGCTACAAAGCCTGTAGCTGTACATCCTTTATTGCAACAGTTTGACAGTACTTGGGGAAATCAGTTACACTTACAGTATATTACAAATGACACATTATTTTCAACAATATTACGTGTATATGTACATAAACATGTTTGATCTTCATTTGACACCAACAGCTAATTTACACAGTAAATACAGTTTAAATGGAGCAATTGATGACTGTTTTAAGATGTGTTTTTATGTTTAATTATGCATTAACTACAGCATTATATGAATTTTAAACATGATATTCCTGAAATAAATTCTGAGTCATTCATCTCATCAGGAAATATATATTCTCATAGCTTTGAATAAACTAGAAAAGCATAAGCTATTTATCACTGGATTGGATGTCCTGTGTCTTAGTTGTAACAATGAATGAATACTGATCAGATTATTTTCTAATATGTTATGGCCTATTTAACAAAATAATTCTAAACAACAGACGACAGATTCACAATTGCACTGTATATTTAAAGATGTACAGGTTTCACTTGATTTGATTGAACAAGAGTGAAAAAGAACATCATGTTCATGACTTCCTAGTGACAATTATTGTAAGGGAAACTGGCCAATTTATCACACTTCATTTTCTGTGTTGTAAATAGCTTTCTTTTGTAGTCCATGACAATTTGGTGTTCCTTCTCAATTACATCAACCAAGACACTGTTAGTCCTTTTGCCACATATATTATTGAACTGTTACATAAGAAGCCAAACCACAATCTAAATGAACTGCACTTTATAGGGTGAACGGCGACTGTTGGGGAGCAGTTATCGGTTCATTCCCTGTGTTTATGTGCTGCTCAGTGGAAGGTGTTGGGGTTGGGTCGTATCATCATCACAACCTTCTTGAGAGAGTAGGCGCCTCCTCTGAATTCAGCCCAGTACACGCCGTCCTGATAGCGGCTGCGGTAGTGACCTCCTCTGTACCACACGCCATTCAAATTTGAGTGGGCACAGGCATTATACCACCAGCCTCCCTTTTGATAGTGGGCACAGTTGCCTGAGAAAAAAAAACATGTTTTTGTTAAGATCATGGGTCAATAAATAAATTATAAAATCTAATAGCTAAATTTTACTGGTACCTGTGTATACATCATGATCTCTGTCCAGAGTGGTGAACTGCTTCCCGTTGTGCCAAGTTAGGGAGTCACCGGCATTGCCATGGTAGCGGCCCACCTTGAGCCTATAGAAGTCGCTTTCAGGTTCAAGGCGGAAACTTGCATACTCTGCAAATGTCTTGCGTCCAGACCAGTCCTCTAAGGTGACCAGCAGCTTGTAGTTCCCTTGGCTGGTTATCCAGAATATGTTCTCCAGACCCAGCCAATACTCTCCATCGATGTTTCCAAAGCCTTGCTGTAATAAAACAGAGGAGCGCCTGCCATTGAGTATTTGATGGACCAAGTAAAATATTTATTTTAGTGTACATTACTTAGTCTATATTATTTTGTCATGTCCTTGAGACTGAAAAATGACATTTGCTGTAGGGTTTGTTCTTCTCTCTCTCTTGTTTTTTTTTCCTTTCTTGTTTTACTGGTAGGCTTTTCGTTAGCCAGCACATTGTTTGCATTGATAGGCATCTTTTTGAGCCAGTGAAGCACTTGTAATTCCGGCTTTCCTTGTGTTTAATACTGTATCTGCAGGGCTTTGAAGACCTGTTTGTTTTTTACTTGGCAAGGGTTCAAATGAAGTTTTTTTTTTTTTTTTCAAATTCCCTGAACTTACAGTGATTCTGGTGTACACTTTGAATAAGAACTCTGAACACATTATTAATTTATCTGTATATTACATACTGTATATGTCATACATAATGCAGACATATTAATGTTCAGAGAATAATTGAGTACGTTTTTATTTGCATTGAGGCATTTCAGCACAGTGTGGTAGTTTCTGCTTGGCATATGTTCCTCATTAAACCTCTTTAAGTGCATGGCTCTGTACATTAACTGCCATACGGTTTAGTTTATGTGTAGAGTTATAGACGTAAAATGTAAAACGTAAGCAAGTCGTTACCACAGAAACATAAATTTACTTGTTTGTTGAATTTACCACCATTGGTAAAGGAAGGCATATATCACCTCTCTGTATGTTAAATTGTACTGCTCATTTCCCCAATTTTTACATTTATCGACCAAAACGTCATAAACGTAATAATTTATCGTCCAGAATTGGCTCACCTTATATGTCTCCCAGTTTCTGAAGAAGTTGACGGAGCCATCCATTCTTCTCTGTATGACCGTCCAGCCGCCAGGATCCTGTCTTTGATCGCACCACACCTGCATCAGCTTGTTGGTATTCTCCGGCTTCACCAGGTGCATGCCACTGTTAGTGTGACCATCTTCCAAAGCCTCCAGACAATCCTTCCAGGGACCTTGACAAAAAATAAAAAATAAAATTAAAAAAAATCATTGAGAATTTACCCCATACAAGATGTATCCCCTTATACTACATTCTCAGAGAAGTTGTATCTTTTTATATAGAAAGCCTCCTGCCTGTTGCTGGTAGATCTCATAGTTGGAATATGACACTGTGATGGACAGAAATACTCTTTGGCTTGAAGGGAAATTCAGGTGCAAAGCTGAAGCAATTGTATAATCAAAGGAAGTCATACTCAGGATCCCCCTGTATGCCTTTCTCAGTTGCATCTACTCCCGCTAAGTCTCTTGTTCTTCCGTGGCACAGCTGGAAAAGCTCTTAACGTAAGAAGAGGATTGACCTTGGCTGCGATTCTGGCCTGGGAAGTTGCCTCTGCTGTTCCAGCCAAACATAACGCTGGCACGGATGCCAAAGAAAGGCCCATTTGATAAATAATGCAGTAGCAAGTAGATTAGCAAGCACTTCCAAAGTTCCCTGGGCATAGAGCAGTGTTTTTATAGGGATGTGTCAAAAATGACTTCTTCTTTTTTAAACAGTAAGCACAGGTTGATACACACCCTGGTTGGGGGGGGGAATAATCTTAAACCAGACTAAGCTGGTCGTCTCCTAGCCTGGGCACTAAACCAGCTGGGAGGAAGACCAGCTAAGGAGAAACTTCCATGCTAGTCTAGGATGGTTTATGCTGGTTTGGTGTTTGTCTACCAAATGGAGCAGCACAAATATGCTATTCACTAGCAAAACCTAACTGGTGAAGCTGATTATAAACATTAAATTGGCTTTATATGATGATCTTTTCAGGTGGGAAAGCAGTCAAACTTGAGCAAAACCTGAGACTTAAACTCTTGAAGCAGATGCTCTCACATATTCCATTATTGTTCGTGTATTTTAACCGTGATTTCCTTACTGTCAGATCTGGCAGACAGTCTTTTAGTTATCTGACTTCTCAGCCCCAAAGCACTTCTGAGGCCTTGTGGTTCACTTACAGTAGTCTGGAATATTTTAGTGTTTACTCTCATCTTGTAGCTTATAAAAAGTAGGCCACATGCCCGACGGCTGGCCCTCACTCACAGCCACTCCAACCGCTTCATGACTCTGGATGGTACGTTTACAAACGAGCTGGCTGTGTCTTGTACCAAAACGTAGGCAAGACTTTGCTCCAGTCAGTTTCACTTGTAACAGTACTTATAGTTCACACTCTTATAATTTAGATATTTTTGGCTGAATTTCTGATAACAGACCCCCAGACCGCTGATTACATAGCCTCCAGTGTACAGTCCACTGAGCCGGGTTGTGAAATCTCTCTGGCTGGCTGATTTTCACTGCATGCCAGAATAGGAGCCATCACACTACCTGACAAATTTAAGATAACAACACAGACGGGGCTCATTAGCCTCTTACCGTGAATAAAACGGAATCCATTCCAACATTCCCAATCCCAGGAGGAGCATAATAAACAGCTTTTTTTATTGGGTCAGTAGATTGTTGTTGTTTTTTTTTTATCTCAAGAGACAAGCGTCACATAGACTAAATACATTTAGACATCTGTTATTACAGTATATTGTATCATATGTGTTTATTTAATTATTATTATTAGTTATAGTAGTATTAATAACAATAAATAAGTAAAAAAAAAAAAAAATTCAAATGGGTGATAAGTGTAATATATAATAAATATTCAATAATGTTTTTGTATAACATTAACATTATATAATGTACAATTCAACATTTTTAAAAAAAATTTCATTACATACAGTACCAGTCAAAAGTTTTTGAACAATAAGATTTTTAATGTTTTAACTTTTTTAAAGAATTCTCTTCTGCTCACCAAGTCTGCATTTTTTAAAATCCAAAATACATCAAAAACAGTAATATTGTGGAATATTTTTACTGTTTAAAATAATTGCTTTCTATTTGAATATATTTTAAAAATTTAATTTATTCCTGTGATCAAATCTAGATTTTCAGCATCGTTACTCCAGTCTTCAGTGTCACATGATCCTTCAGAAATCATTCTAATATGCTGATTTGCTGTTCAAGAAACATTATTATTAGTATTATTATTATTATTATCAGTATTTAAAATAGTTGAGTACATTTTTTTCAGGATTCTTTGATGAATAGAAAGAAATTATAGAATAGGAAGAAATTATAGAAATTCATATTAATATAATTTTATTTAGCAAGGATGCTTCAAATTGATAAAGAAATGTATAATGTTATAAAAGATTTCTATTTCAGATAAATGCTGTTCATCAGAGAAACCTGAAAAAATTCTACTCCGCTGTTTTCAACATAATAATGATAATAATGATAATAATAATTATGTTTTTTGAGCAGCAAATCAGAATATTAGAATGATTTCTGAAGGATCATGACTGGAGTAAGGATGCTAAAAATTCAGCTTTGAAATCACAGGAATAAAATACATTTTAAATATATATTCATGGGTTAAAAGACGTCAAAGACGTTAAAGACGTTAAGATGTCCGCATCAAAACAAATTTACAAAAGTGATTTTATGTCCATAGAAAGCACATTAAATGTAAGTAAAGTGTCAACTTTTAAGGTTTCAAATAAGTTTTTGGAGAATAAAATGTCAAAATTTGGTTTAAATAATGTATGTTTGTTTATTTATATAGCACAGTTTAATGCAACACCAGGTTGCCCAAAGTGCTTCACAATATCACAATAAAATTACATAAAAACAAGCATAGTCTCAAATAACAACACAAATCACATAACAACATGGATACAATTTAAAATAACTAAACCTGCATCACAAAAACTCCTCATTAGTCTTTAAAAGATGTGCTTTTAAGACAGCTTTGAAAACCGGTAGTGAATTAACGGATCTAATACTATGACGGAGGTCATTCCACAGTTTTGGACCAGCTCGCGAAAAGGCTCTATCTCCCCTGTGTTTGTATTTTGTCCTAGTAACACAAAGGAGGTGTTGGTTTTCAGACCTCAGAGATCTCGTAGTGATATAAACTGATATCATACTTGACAAATACCCATGTTACAGGTTACATACCCATGTAATGTTACATTGTCATTCAGTGTAGCACAATATTTATGTAAAAATTCAAACAACATGCTTATTCTGACTTGTACATATTAAAATATATAAAAGAATAAGGGAGCATATTAAATTTTATTGTGTTTTAAATGAGTAAAAAAATCTTACTGGCAAATGGGCAAAACCTAGGATAGTGGCACATTTTAAAAATACAACTAATTAGTATTTGAGGTGAAAGTAATTAGTCTTTTAATATGTCATAAATTGATTTTTGTTGTAAATATGCCTGACAAGATTGTTACACTGAATGACATTTTAGTGGGTATCTTCTGTAAATCAGGGGAAAATGTATGATATTTATTTTTTTCTCGGGAAAACAAAAACAAAATTGCAATTAAATTAAACAGAAAACTTTTTTTTTAAATTTGGGAAAAACAACAACAATTTAAAGCAGTATTACACTTATTGTTTTTATGCTTAAACCCTTTTTCGTCTTCGACCCTCATATAGAAAACAGTTATTTTAAATAGTAAAAATATTTAAAACTTTTACTGTTTTTGCTGTACTTTGGATCAAATAAATGCAGGCTTGGTGAGCAAAAGAGACTTATTTAAAAAAATTTACTGTTCAAAAACTTATAAGTGGTAGTGCATATAAAATATCTTAACATTTGGTATTTATTATTGATTTAGAAAAATTTTACTGTTTCTGTCAGACCTTTGAACCTCACTCTATTTCTATTATGCAAATGTAGTTTTTATTCTGTCTTAGAGGCTGTATCAGTGTTTTGTGCTAAATTCCGAACACATTTTGATTCTGTACATGAAAAGCACCTCACTCCACATTCTTTGCCTCATTATCTTGGAGCCACCAATGTCTTGCTCTCTCTTGGAGAAGTCTGCTTGTCAGCAAATTAGAAACTCCTTTTCAGCTCTCTTCTGTTTAATTGGTCGTTGAACATTTCACACCATGGAAACTTGCCACTTAATGCAAAATTAGTGCCAAAACAAGTATTTGAAAAAAAGAAAGAAATTGAGACAGGAACAGAACAGAATAGCTGAAAGCAGGTTCAAAGGTACATTATTTGAATCAGTTGTTTCTAATTAGAACAGTGATATTAATGAGTAGATGAGTCATTTTTAAATTCCTGTCACATTTGCTGTTTTACAGTGACAATATTTTGGTTTACTTGTTCAGGGGGGCTTTATGGCGAGACGTTTAGACAAAGGCAGCTGTTATGTCTGGCAGACAAATGGACAAAGTTTAGATTAGGTGTGTATGAGAGATGGAATGGGAGACATTCTGAACAAAAACAGTCTAATGGCCGACAGTGGAAAGAAAATCGGCTTTTCACTACAAATATTGTAGCTAACATTCACAGAGATGGATGAGGTTTTGAACTGGAGATGAATACGAATCCATCAAGTGAAGTGAACTTTAGAGAAGATATGGTAGGAAGAAGGGAGGAAGAGGAAACCGAGAGGCCTTACAGATTTTCAGTGGTGTGGGTCATGTTAAAACACTTTGGCAAATCTATCAGCAGACCATTTCTCAGGAAGCCCCAGACCTGATAGAGCTCAGTGTTTGTATGGGATGTCTGGGTCGCGCATGTCTGGTAACACTGGAATAAATGACTTCATTTCAACAGTGTCCTGCTTCCCTCCCTGCCCTGCTCTTTCTCCAGTCGTCTTATTTCCTTTTTCATCACAGCAGTTTTACTATCGCAACCAATTCTGTTTTTTGTCAGATCAAGCCTTGTATGTGTGCAAACAGCAAAAACGCGCACCAAAAAATTGGATCTTTTAACATCCACTTAGGACCACTTTCATATACATGTATGATTCTAAAATCTTAAGGTGCATCTTAAATTTTGTGGTCAAAAACAGTCCATTGCAGCAAGTTTGCATGACTAACTTCAACCTGTTCTTCCAACCTCACACAAAATGTTTGATCACCTAGATTTTGCCCATGAAAATGTGAAGAACAATATATACTGTATATGAATGATATTCTTATATATTAATATACAGTATATCTTGTATTTTAATGATATCCTATATACAGTATATATATATATATATATATATATATTAAAGAAATTAATGTAAATTAATATATAATAAGGAGTAACTACCATACACATTTATAGTTTAAATGCAGCCTGTGATGGCTCGTCCTTATGCCATTTCCAAACTCAGTCATTGTAGACTTTTTCTGACAGTCTTCTTTCCTTTACTTTTTTTTTCTGTCCAGAATCTTTCTCTATTTCCTTCCAGAGCTCTTTTTCGTACTGTAGTCCTATTGTGAAAGCTTGACTCTCATTGAGGAGAGTTTGTGTAACCTTTCTCTATTAATGCAGGCAGACCTAGCTAGGGAATTGCTCATGTCACCAGATGGAGTGGAAATATAGCCCCTGAAAGATGCCTTTTTCATTTTCGCTGTCTTAGTTTAAATAATAAATAGACCAAATGTATATGTTGGTTTTGGGGTGGATGATGTAAGCAAAACATTATGATATTCTTATAATATTGCAATGCATTATGATAAACACGTTAAAGAAAAGTGATTAAAAACTGCTGAAAAAAATAATGAAATTTCCTTTGGATTGAGATAAAGAACAGTCATGTTCATTGCAATGAAGCATACGTGTTCATTAAAAACAAACAGTATTTTTTTGGAAAATAAAGCTTTTCTGCATTATTTATCCCTAAAAATTAGGCTTTTCATTGACTTCTCATTTAGACCATTAAAATCATGTAAAATGAAATGTAACATTCAGTCTGAAATTGATGAATTTTATTAAATCGATCATAAGTTTTTGTTGTCCATATTTAACAATGCCACCCATGGGCATGACTCAACACAAAATATTGTTTATGATATTCATCATCTGACCAGATTAACAAACTAGATTGGCATTTCAAAGCTGAGACAACAACAGATGTTTTATTGTCACGTCTCTGTGTGGGAGCCGCTATGCAGAGAGAATTTGAGATGAATGAACTTTGATAGGCAGTGCTTAATAATGATGGACTGTAAGAGAAAATTGCCACTGAAAACCACACAAGGATAAGAGTCATCAAATGGAAATATCAGGCTTTGAATTATTTAATGTCAGTAAGTATTGATGTTGCTTCTGACATTTCTGAACGAATTTTTCTATTTCAAAAAGTTAAAAGTCTTGGAGGTCTTTTTAGACCTCATTATAAATGTCTTTAATGTAGGGCTGGGCGATATAGCTAAAAAATGTATCAACGATATAATGTTTCATATTGTTCAGTATTGATAATTATTGACATTTTTTAATAACCTTTTTTAAAACAAAGAGCAATAGGAAAAACTGTTTAAATTTTACCATAATGCAGCAACTGCGCATCTCGTGGGCTAGACTAACAAAACATTAAAATGCAAAAACGTCACTTACATCATCATCATTGCATCTCGTGCGCCACTGATGACGCTCCCTGATGCACACCTAACATTTGATTTTACTATTTTTGCATTCAAATGCAAATGTTTATTTTAAATTCGACTAATATAAATTTTTTTTATTCACTATCTCCTCATCACAGGCAGGCACAGCACTTATGTTCGTGTTTGTGTGTGCTGTCTGCATCACTCATAGCACGTGCCTATATCGTGCGCTATATCGAACATTTTTTCTATCGTTATCGAAGAAGGTGTACCGTCGATAAATATCGATACCTTTTTATCGGCCAGGCCTATTTTCGATCAATTTAATGTGTCTTTGCTGAATGAAAGTATTAATTCCTTTTTCAGAAAATCTTACTGAGCTCAAACTTTTGAAGGATACATTTGGTGCATGTTGGCTTTGTTTTCTGTAGGAAAGTTTTGTAAAGCCTATACTCCATTTCCTCAAAATGCAAGTATTTTATTCTCATTTCAGTTTTTCCCTTCAAATAGTACATGCAACACTGGAGAAATGAAGCTGAGACTCACCGGAGGGTTTGTTTGTGGTGGACGGGCTGTGAGTTCCTCCTGGCATGGTGGGAAGGGGAGCAGGAGGCACTTTGAGGTTCTGATCGCTCTGGATCTCGTTGGTGATCTGGTTGTTACGGCTAAAGGTTGGCGGCTGGTAGGGTTTATTGAGGGGTGGTGAGGGTCTGGGTTGCGGTTGAGGTTGTGGTTGGGGCTGAGGTTGGACCGGTACCCTGGGTACCACAATCGGCGGTCCCCTCTGACACTGCGCCTCAAGAAGGGCAATGAGCGCTGACTGGTTATTGGCCAGTGAGGCGAGGTGCTGATACTTATGCTCCAGATCTTTATAGCGGTTTGTAAGCTGCAGCATCTCGGAGGTCTGGTTGAGGATCTTGTTCTCCAGTTGAGAGAGCTCCAGCGCGTTGTCCCTCTTGCGGATGATCTCATGCAGCAGCTGCATGTATAACTGCGTCACTCGGGAATTCATATTACGGGACTCCTTGCGCAAAAGCTTCACCTCATTGACGATGCCGCCGTCGACTTCTACAAGCTGCTGCAGAGTCTCGATTTGTCTCTTCTGCTTGTGCAGCTCAGAATTGAGGAGCTCCAGCTCCTGCTTATTGACACGGTTCTCCAGCACGGCCTCAGGCTCCTTGGAGTTCACACAGATGGCTCCCGTAACCTTTTGCTGGGGTACGATGAAGGTGTAGGAGCACTTGTCCTGCGGCGGAGGCTCTGGGGCCCGTCGTGTGCGAGAAGTCGACAGGAATTCAACCTCTGGACCTTCATCACTGCTGTCAAACTGCTGAGTGCTGCCCTCCGTTTCAGGAAACCCTCCACTCGCCAGGAGCAACACCAGCCATACTAGCGCAGGAACATCCATGACCACACACACCTGTGAATTACATGAGCGGAGAAAAAAAATTGGTTTATTTATTCATAAATATATTTTTCAAAACCTTAAGTAGTTTGGCAAAATCTTAAGACAAAGGTTAACAAAATTGCTTCACTGCTGCTTAATATCTTCATATCAGATCATTTGACCTTCTATGTCAAGATTAGTTTAGGTTGTAAAATATCATGTGGAGTGACTTTCCAAAATTGCAGTATTTATGAATTTATTAATTCATGATATTTGTGTGGACAGCAAACAATTTCCCAATGCATTTTGCAACGAGTTTGCCACTTCAACCAACAGAAAGCTGCTTGATTTTAAATTGATTTCTGTGTGAGTTGTGCTCCAAATATCACTATACTATTGACAACAGACAATGGGATTTTTTTTGCCAGAGAAACTGAAATTTGACAGTACCTTAAGAAGCTTACCCATGTCTTTTAAACTACGTTTAAAAATGTTTTTTGTGGACATTCTTATGTTTCATTGAACCTCAGGTCAAGCATATATCATTCATATCACAACAATCAAAGTTGCCTTTGTACATACAATTCCCTAAATAATTTTGGAACAGTCAGAACTTTAATCCTCAAAATATTTACTTTGATACCACCCTAAGGGTTTAAGGATATATTTTTCCATCCTTGAGGCCTATGGGAGGCATGAGGCTAATTTTCCCCTCTATCTGTCTGAACAGGCCTAGCTTAACCAAACTAACACAGCCCCAACTGATCTAGACAGGAGATCTGGCACCTCACTCAACATCTGTCACACCAGAGAACTCATTACAACAGGAGTCAGTGAGCTGCCCTTGTTTCTAACCCAGCCATGGAAGCTCTTGATCTCTGGGGACAGATTAGGTTTCACTGGGAGAAATGGTCTGGCAAGCCACCGTGTTCCTCCAGCACTGATGGAGAAGCAAACAGGAGTGTGGCTGACCCTCACAGCGGGGGAATTATGAGGCTCAGTAGTCCCATATTCTGTAAGTTCTTGGCTTAATTGGAGCTTCTAGACTTGAATCTCGCTCAAACACTTTCACAGCATCCTCTCCCTCATATGTAGTCTTGGCGAAATGGATTTATTCTATTGATTAAGTTCATCATAAATGTTTCTCTCTCAGATGTTGCGTTAGATTGTCGGATTCATTGTCATAAATCAATTTATT
The DNA here is from genome assembly GCF_001515625.1 of Sinocyclocheilus rhinocerous. Lineage (NCBI taxonomy): Eukaryota > Metazoa > Chordata > Actinopteri > Cypriniformes > Cyprinidae > Sinocyclocheilus > Sinocyclocheilus rhinocerous. Next base: position 936,580 of record NW_015659020.1, read on the forward strand.
CAGAAATTTCATATAAATAAACATATTCCAAAAATTCACTTTGCTGCTTTGTTCAACTTGGTTGTGTATATATATATA
>NW_015659020.1:936794-973574 GCF_001515625.1 Sinocyclocheilus rhinocerous
TATATATATGTATATGTGTGTATATATATTTAAGATTGTTCATATTTAGAAAATGTAATAATATTAATATTTTGAAATAACTTTCATTTAATTTTTGTTTTAATTTTAATTTTTAGTAATTTTGTTGCACTTTTGTCATTTTTATCATTTTTTAACAATTTTTTTATTTTAATTACCAAAAACATGTTTTGAATAGTTTTAGTAAACAACACTGTTGACATAATCAGGCCAGTTTTGACCACCCACACCTCATACAAAAACCATATATCCCGTTGAAAAATGGAGCTGCCCCAGTTGCAGGGTGACACAGAGTGTTTAATTCTGCTGAATGGATTGTTTGGTCATCTTGGGTGTCCTGGCAGGACTCTGGTATGGTAAGCTGCCATATGAATGAGTTCTCAATGACGGCACTTGGGTTATCTGAACCTTGCCACAGGCTTGAACATCACGGAGGGAGAATGAAAAGCTGATGTAGCTCTAGTTCATGCAAGCACTGGGATTTTACTCTGATTATAAGCATGTATTACATAAAATGCATTGTGCAAGGCGTGCATAAACCATGCCCAAAAAAACTTACATGACCCAGTATATTAATACTGAATTAGGGCTGATTCATGCAGAGTGAGTTTTTGAGTTCCTTTGTGCTGCTTTTTAATTGTTTTCTGTGTTAACATGCTGCAGGGACATATTTAACTGTTGCTTTGCGTCTTGCTTTTTTTCGGTGTCAAGTTCAAGTTGAACAAAATACGTCTTGAGACCCTGGGCTCATTTTCCATTCTGCTGTGTCTTGCATTTAAATGTAAATGTATTAATGGACCTACTGTATTTGACCATTGTGCCGAACTTTTAAAACAGCATGTCAAACTTGAGAAACTGTGTTACTTTTCACTGAGCTATGCCTCACATTTTCATTTGATGTGCATGGCACTTTAAAATGTAAAACGTGCAGGATGTGTTCTGATTGTATGAGGGATAACATGTGTTTCTATGATAGTTGCAAAGACAGAGAACTGCAGGACTGACACCTGCTTCCAATGGATGTCTTGTCATTTGAAATCAGTCTCCAGGAAGGTATGACGTGATTTATTAGCCTGAATTATTTATTCACAATGAAAATACCAGTTACATAAAGACCTGTAATGACACAACACATGGCCTTTTATATTCATGACTTGAAGCCACTTTGTGTTGTTTACCCCAAGTTTCAAAGAGAGTGAGCATATTGGAAAAGCAGCCCGGGGGTGTCTGGAAGAGGGGATGCAGTGAGAAGTTTAAGGATGCCTGTGAAAGCTTTGGAGAACACTTCTTCCTAGAAAGTATAGCTAGAGTGCTTCATCTTCGGGAACTTTAATTGAAAGCTGCTGTTGGACTGAGTTATAGAGCGGCATAGTGCAACACCTTTCTAACCCACTAGCAGGTTTTCTGAGCTCCACGTACATGTACATTCACAGATAGCCTAGTCATGCGTAATGAACCTTAGTTGCAGGGATGTTTTAGTGGATGTTTACTTCAAACACACGTTTATGACAAATGCATGCAGGTTATACAGCATTATTCATACGATTATTACTGTATCACACAAGTTAAATATTAGCATGGCATTTATATACATAGCAGTTCTATTGATAAGACATGAATCATTCCTTTTAACCACTGCATCTCTGAGCAACGCACAGTAGAGGTGTTTTGTTCCTGAATGAATCCTGTTGTTGAATGTTTTTAACAAATCAATTGAGAGAAAGAAATTCAGTGACTTGCTCATAAAGACTATTACTATGTTCATGAATGAATCAGTGTTTTTCAATTAACTGATTGAGTGAATTATTCAGTGGTTTACTTGTGCAGTTAATGATTTTGAACAAAATGTTTGATTGAATAAGTTAATTACTCACTTATAAAGACCGTTGTTTTGTTCTTGAATAAAATAGTATTTTTGAATGAATTGATTGAGTGAATGATTCAGTGACTCACTCAAGACTTTCACTTGTTTTTTTCAAGAATGAATCAGAGGGTGTGAACAAATCATTTGAGTGAATGATTCCGTGAAACAGTGTTTCTGAATGAATCAATTGAGTGAATGATTCAGTAATTCACTCATTACTAAAAAGAGTCACCGCTAATGCACAAACTGACAATCTGTCTGTTGTATAATAGAGCAGTTTCATGAGCTCTAATTATTAATGACCCAGATCAAAAGAACGAATTAGCATCTTACATTTTATAGATCTCTTTTTCTCCAACAACATGTCCACAATTCTGTTCTGTCAGCCTGTTATCATCATGGCACCGAAAAAAGACAAAGCTGACAGCAGAGTTTTTTGGGAATTATCTAGAGAAAAGGGGATTGCAGTGCTCATTAGTTGAGTTTTATAACATATTCTGGGAGGACAGCCAGAGGGGAGTTGGTTCAGTTAACATCAGGAAGATTTTTAGAAATATTAGCACTAATGGATGAATTTTTAATGGATGAAACATTTTACCACTAGTATTAACATCTCTGCTTGTCAAGCTGTCTTTCTGTTGAGGAGGATTGATGCGAACAAAATTCAGGTTGTTTATTATGTTGTGGTTGTTTATGCACAGTAACCACAATAACAGACCTTTGCCAATGAAGTCAGCAAATGCACAGGAAACCTGCAATCTGTCTGTCCACATCATGACTTTACCACTGGTCAGCATAGAAATATTCATCTAATAGCCAGCTTGCATTACAAATCTTGTTGTCTCTTTCTATTCATCCCCTTCTTTCTCCTAGCTTTGACAGGACCCTTCATGTTCTTACTGTTTAAATACATGAGAGATGATCTAAGAGCTGTTTACATAGTATCTGTCTTATTTGTGCTGCCAAACTATTTTTGTATTTCCGGCCAGCCACTGATATCAAGTTACATAATCTTCACAGAAAAAAAGATGTTGTTTTCTGTCCCATGGAAAACTTGCCATTCTCATGTCCCCATTCTGCTATCTGGACATGTTTGATTAAGACTCTTCAGTTGTGTTCCGCTCCTCACGAACTGCTTTTGTCTTTCTAATCTTACTGACAGATTAAGTGCCAGAAATGTTAAAAGCTGTTGACTGACAAGAAGTATCTATAGACGTCTATTGAAAAATCCATTTAAGACGGTAGCTGTGTTTTGAAACACAGTAGCTGGTTTCTAGGTAGTCTAAAGCCATTATCAGATAACCTCCAAGCAGGTTATTAATGTTTCACAAACAATTCTGACCACTTAAAACTGCTGTGACTACTAGCTGGTCCAAAATGATTTACAAGCTAATGACCAGCTAGAAGTAGAAACCAGTTTCCATGTTCCAAAACACAGCTACCATTTATAAGATGGATTTTCCAGGAAAGGCAGCTACTCAGATCAGATTGGATTTGTTTTTTGTTTATTTAAATGATCTGGAATACTCTATTCTGATTGGTCAATCGCTGTGTTCATTGTCTGATATTTCCTAATACCCACCATTGTCCATAGCAATGCTATTTATAATCTACAATACACAATTCTGATTGGTCAGTTGCTGCATACAATGTTAGATATTTCTTCTCGTATCACAATATGGACTAGCTCTCTCTTGTTTGTTGCGATTGTAGCATGATGTTTGTTATCTATTGTAGTACAATTTAAAATATATTCAAAAAGAGAACAGTTGTTTTAAATTGTAACTTTATTTTAAGGTCCAAATCTCACTACTAACAAACCATTAACTGACTTTTGCCTCAATAAACTCCTAATTTGCTGCTCATAAATAGTTAGTAAGGTAGATGTTAAGTTTAGGTATGTAGAATGTAGAATATGGTCATGCAGAATATGTGCTTTATAAGTACTAATAAACAGCCAATCTGTTGATAATAGGCATGCTAAGTTAATAGTGAGAATTCCTGCCTGTACTAAAGTGTTACCGTAATAATATTTCATAATATTTCTGTTTTCACTGTATTTTTGATCAGATAAATGCAGCCTTGGTGGGCATATAAGACTATTTTCAAAAACATTTTGAACTGTAGTGCATCAATCTAGTGTTTTTCTTTCTTTTTCCTGAAAGGAAAAAATAATGATGGTTTCCACTAAAGAGTGTGTTTCATGTGAGGCTGAGGAACCCCCTTGTGCCGCTGTAACAGACCAGTAATGATAGGTTGGAGTTGGACTTGCGACTTGTTGGATATTCTGACAGAGTGTCAGACGGCCGGGGCATTGCAGCAGGCAGCATCTCGTGTGAGCTAATGCTGCGGGCGGCATGTGGTTTCACTGTGGTGTGTGAGCATGTGCCTCTGTGTGTGTCTGCATTCATGTGTTTGTGTGTGTCTAGGAAGGGGAATATCTGTGGTTTCTCGGAGTGGAACATAAGATGTGTTTGAGAACATGTGATTCAATGGAGACCCTAAGTCTAAGAGCTAGGACTCCCCAACCAGCATAAAGAGACAATGGAAATGCGTTCGTCTGTGGTGAAATGTCTGTGTGAGTGGCAGGACAAGAGAAAGCACATCTGCCTAATCCACAGAGCTGTCATTACCCCTTTGGTGGGAACAAAATCCTCCAGAGCCTGTCTTTCTGACACGCACCTCGAGAAGTGTCCCACAGGCCAAAGTGAAGTTTACTTCGTCCAGTGTTCCATTACAGATGTGGCATGACTTACAAGCTACAGCATGACTGAACTGCTTTTGAACTATTCCACATATTCCTCATAAAAAATAAAGAAACACCTTTTAAAAGGGAAAGAACAATAACAGATGGAAACAAGTTCTGCCTTGTTGTGCACCATTAACAATATACCTTGGAATGCCATTGGCAAATTGGAATTCCTGAATTTGAATTGAATTGAAAATGAGGTAGCAAACAGGATGCAGAATTGTACTTTGTAATTTTATTTTGAATGTAATTTTATTTTTATGTTATTCAGAATTACCTATTAAACATGTCATCATATTCTCAATGTATTGTGTTTCCAGGTATTGGTACATTATGTTAATAATCATTGTTTGAAACTACTTCGTTTCCAAGCATGCTCTATTTACTTATGTAATTCAGTTCATTGTATTATGCAAACACTCTTTTTTTTTTTTAATGAAAAAATATTATTTTGACAAAGTTGAACTTGAACTGAATGTAATCTGTGCTGATTTGGTGCTCAAGAAACATTTCTGATTATTATTAATGTTGAACAGTTGTGTCTCATAATATTTTTATGGAAACAGGATTCTTCAAAAGATTATTTCAAAAGAACAGCATTTTTTTCCATGAAAGAAAAAAAAAGTTCATTTCAATATTGAACTTATTTTAGATGAATATGTATCATGAGTTCGGGATCAAATGTATTCATCAAGAAATAAATAGGAATACGTTTTAAATTATCTACTTGATTACCTGATTAAAATAATAATTTGTTGAATTATTAATAGATTGCTTCATACATCAACTAACTAATAAACTACAATTTCTCTAAATTTCAAAGAATTTCACATACGGTAAGTTGCTTTTCCTGTCATTCAAATTCAACATGTTGTGTGTTGTGGCCAATTCATTTCTAATTCCAACTCATGAATTGAAAGAGAGCCCACTCTTAAATTCTGATCTAAACCCATAGCATTAGTGCAGTCATTTACATCAGCTGTCATTACTCCTATTAGTTCTGACTGTGGCACAATCACAGTGTTTTAGTCATTGATTAGGTGCTGAGGGAACACAGCTGCTTGATGCCTTCTTTCAGTCTTTCCCTCTCGCTCCATCATTCCCTTGTTTTCTCGCCTGCCCTTCTCATTTCAACCTTAGCGTGGCATTCCTTGAATTCCGCCCCTCCTCATTAGGGTGAGCCAAGCTGCCATATTCACTCACTCACACACACACACACACACGCAGAGGCTGGTGAAGGCTGATGAAGTCCTCACCTCACACTTGTGCCTGTGTGCCCCTACAAATTATCTCTGACTGCAGAGTTATATGTAGGTTAGCGGAGCACACAGAGTAATGAGACTAAACGCAGGCCTTTCACATGTTTAACAATGGACCTGCTTGTGCATCATTAGTGTAATGATGTTCCACAGTGTCACGTTCTGTTTTAAAGGAATAGTTCACCCAAAAATGATGCTATTGTGTACTTAGCAGAATGTTTAAGTCGCCCTTTCCCATAAAAGTATTTAGTGACTTAAACTTTCAAGCTAGCCTAAAATGCCCTAAAAGTTATCTTCCAAGTTATCTGAAGGATTTGTGTGAGGAGCAGACCTAAATTTGAGTTGTGATTTACTAGAACGTTTTATCAGCTTTTAGGTATTGTTTAGCTAGTTTTTGTGATCTCATGAGAAATTGCATATTATTTATTTATTTATGTTGTATATTTTTAATTAATTAATTCATTTATTTATTTATTTGACGTTTCTTATGCTCACCCAGGCTGCATTTAGTTAATAAAAAAAAACAATAAAGCATAATAAATGTGTTTTTTTGTTTGTTTTTTTTTAGTTTGAACAGTATACAGTATATTAATAATGTACTGCGAGCATCTAAAATAAGCATTTTATATACAGAAAAATTTTAGGCATGTGGAAATATTTGCAAATCCTTTAAGATTAATTGAATATTGAATTCCTGCAATTAATAAATTGATTTTATTGTATTTGCTACATGCGATTTAATAAAGAAATTAAGCGTAATAATACAAATAACAGAAATATAAACATTTGAAACTTTCTAAAGTTGTGCATATGTTAATACTTCTACATTTTAGGTACCATAAATACATCCACATTGTACCATTCAGCATATCTAAACATACTTAAATATATTTGCAAACTTTATGTACGAATACCTGCAGATAGTAATGAGATCAGTCTGCTAGACAGACCCTGCACCCAGACGGACCCCCAGTATGAGAAAGATAGATTTGTTTAGGTAAGACTGTATGATAGCTTTTATTAATATATTATAATTTAAAAATATAAGTAGTTAATAATCAGAGAATACAAGCACATTCTACATATGTTATCCTCTCTGCGAACCCCTGGAATACCTTCAAGGACCCATAGTTGAAAACCCTACACCATTGGATAAACAATCCTGAGTGCTTTGTATACAGTTGCAATTATGCGCTTTGTGTATTTTGTTGCCATGGCATGCCCGTCAATAAAGCGAGTACTAAAGACTAGTCAGATTTTGAAAACATATTCACCCATAAGCTCTCTCTCATTCAAACAGAACCGGAGCTGAACAAAGCCCGATTCAGAAGTCTGCCTCCGTTCCGATTACAACAAATGGAAAAAAGCTTCCTGGGGAATGAAACAAAGAGTCACATCAACAGTCAACTCTCTAGCATCCTGTCCCAGCAAATCATTTCGTTCTGGGATTGGGATGTGTAGCTTACTTTACCTCACTCCATCCCTGTCTTGCATCCCTCTTCTTTTCCTTTCTCAAATTCTAAAATGAAAAATTCAATCATAAAACTGAAAAAAACTCTTTTCATGCTGTTTTAAACCACTTTTTTATTTCTTTTTCCATCATTCACACCTCAGCGTATTCGTAAACCTGTCTAAACTCTCTTAGAGCACATGGGGAACGACTCTTTTGGTCTGAATGCCCGCAGACGTCATTATTCGCGTGGCTGCTTTGTTGTCTCCGATTGCGTCTGGGACCCTCATTGATAACAACCATTGTGTGTATATTACCAATTAACTGCCCGTTGCCGCTAAAACACCCTGTCTCCAAATCTTTTACTTCCATTGTCTTCAACAAGCCCAGCAAAGATTATCTCATCACTTAAACCATCAGAATGAAATGTCATCCGAGGTGACAGATGTTATCCATACAACCATGACAGCAGCGGAGTGGGAGGTTGAAGCTTAAAAACGATTACCCAAGCACACAGAACAACCCCCGATCTCAGCATGTTACAAAAAGGCAACTCGGCTGAGCGCAAACAGGTGTTTAAAAGTTCATTCCAAGATTAGCACATGCATTGTGGTGAGCCGGATGCAATTACACATGTTTAGAGAGCGAGCAGAGCTCACCTTAGCCTTACCAGATGATTCCAGTCTATTGCACAGCACCCTCTTGAAATCCGTCAATGTCCTGGAGAAACCGTATGAAGTGCCTCTGTGGAAATAGTCATCACAACTTGCAGAAATTGCTCTGTGGGGTTTCCCTCTCTCTCGGTCTGTCGTAATCCCCCACTGTCTCTCTTTGTTAGTATGTCCTCGGTGTCAGTGGAAAGGTCTTCAGTCTTAAAGCCCTCAATTAAACACCTCTGTCTGTGTGGCGACGCAAAGCCTGCGAATCCTCTCTCAAGAACTCTGACAAGAACCACTTCAAGCCGCCTTCTTAGGGAGATAGGAGTGAAATGGTAAATATATATTAAACAAACTGAAAAGTCGTTAAAATTAAATCAAAGCGTGACTTTCAAGATAGCAAGTCCTTGGGAGTCTTTTAAAATGTTCACTGTCAAGTATTTTAAGGAGATGTTAAAGAGGGCTTTGAAGACCTCAGAAGATCAGCAGCTATGTATGTTAAGTACTGTAGGTTCCTCTGGGTTTTGAAGGCAATGAAAGTCCACCAGCATGTTCTTCCCAGCCCTCTGAAGAGTTTGTGTGTTCCCTGTCACTCTTACTGGACTAAGTCCATAACCTCGGTTGCACTAACTTTTTCTGTTCCTCTCTCTCTCTCTCTCTCTCTCTCTCTCTCTCTCTCTCTCTCTCTCTCTCCCTCTCTTCTTTACAACAGGCAGTGGATTTGGGGTTGGTCCACCCCCTCTCCACTCTCTCCTCCCCTTGGCACAAAGGGATCTGAAAGCATGAGCTTCTAATCCCCCACCCATATTCACAACCCCTGCTATTCAGTTCTCCCTTTCGGTGTCTATTTCCGGCCGGTCGGCTACCAGCTGCAACTGTTGTCTGGAGTTCAGTGATGTCACAGCAATCAGGTCCTAATTGGGCATGGATATAGGGTTAGGAAACTGGCTAGAATGAGGGGTAGAAAGATCAAAATGAGAGGAAAAGAGAAAGGGAGCATGGTAATTCTGTCTTTTTTTGGCTTTTAATTGAGATAATGAACTTCTTTCTTGGTTTTACGTTGGAGTTGGTTTATAAAAAGTAATAATAACAGTGATTGACCTGTGCATCTCTGTTATTGCTGGAAATAAATCACAAAGCTACTTTTTATGTGCAGGAGTTTGGTGATGCAGTTATTTATACTGACAACAGCTTGTTTATTTCGTTGCATTACCACAGTTTCATAGTTGTTGTTGTGGAGTAGGTCTGGATTTGTTTTGTTTTATTGGTAACATCCTGTTTCGTTTTCAGGGGCCAGTGGGTTGTGGCTTTGAATATGTGAACATATTTTGACTTCATTTACTGTGGTTTGACCTGGTGGACCTGTTACCTGAAATGTATTTCAAAACCTTTAAAAATATATTTTTTAAATTAATTAAATTAAGATTTAATGATTTAAAAACTGTTAAATGTTCAGAAGAGTCAACCCATTCTACACCCAAGATTATTAATTTCGCATTTCCCTGCATTTATTAGCATTTCTCCACAGTGGTCTATGGACTATAATAAAAGCTCTAGCATGCTGTGGTGGTCCTGTTAATTTTTTCTTCTTTTTTTTCCCCAAACAGGAAATCAGTTTGAGGGTATTTACAAGCTGTCTGATGTGGTATGTTTCTCTATGGAACGTTCACTCTCTGTACGACTCACAAGGTGTTCTTAGAGCAGATGTTGAATAGAAACTGTGATTCTTATAAGGTCAAAGCTCACCTGGTTTTACTTCATCAGAAAGAATAGCTGAGATCTTTGGGGAGTTGTAATCCACACTGACTGACTGTGTATCCCATTATCATCTGTCTCTGATCAATCAAGATCCATTAACTTTAGACTGTGAACAGACTTTCATCCTCTTTTCAGCAGGGGAAGTATAAAAAGGGTTAGCAATGAAACTTGAGAAACATCTCGGAATTCTGAACCAAAAGACAAATGTTCTTGAACAATCCACCACTCTTTATTGGATTAATTTTTTAGTATAAAAATCAGTTATGTAAATTATCCTACTGTAATGTCGATGTAAACAAATGCTGAAAGCATAGTCCAGATATCTGGTATGTAGTGTAGCTAAGACATAAAAAAATTATATATGTGGAAATAATGTATTTTCAGTGGCTTAACTGCATTTTAAACCATATGAAGAAGAAAGACATTGGAAAATGCTGACAAAAGGGTAAAGTCATCCATAAATTATTCCTTGGATTTTATCAGTACTCTGAAGCGGTTTTGTTGGTGCTAGGTACAGAGTCTTGCTTTGCTTGGCAGAAACGTTCCTCTGGAACGCAGCTCAGAGAATCGAAACGTTATGCCTGATATCCCAAAAGTCTTGGAAATAAACACCTACTTTTTCCTGATGTGATTTGCCATGAAGAAGCAGTAAAGTTTTGATTGAAAAGGGAGAATTGAAACATTCTATTCATATTTTATATATTGTATCTAAACATATTCTATCTATCTATCTATCTCTCTATCTATCTGTCTATCTATCTATCTATCTTTCTATCATTCTATCATTCAGGTCTATCTATTGTTCATCTGTTCATTTTATCTATCTATCTATCTATCTATCTATCTATATCGTTCTATCGTTCTATCATTCAGGTCTATCTATTGTTCATCTGTTCATTTTATCTATCTATCTATCTATCTATCTATCTATATCGTTCTATCGTTCTATCATTCAGGTCTATCTATTGTTCATCTGTTCATTTTATCTATCTATCTATCTATCTATTTGTCTGTCTGTCTGTCTGTCTGTCTGTCTGTCTGTCGCTCATTCGCTCGCTTGTTGTATCATTTGTTCTGTCAATTGTTCGTTCATTCGTTCATTCGTTCATTCATTCATTCATTCATTCATTCATTCATTCTGTCTCTCTGTCTATCTATCATTCTATCATTCGTTCTTTCAGTTTATCTCTTAGTACACCAAACGTGATATCTGAGATAATGAATGTAATGAGCAGCTGCTAAATATTTTAGTTAGACGTTCAGAAATCCACAGATACTATGGCAGCATTTATTTATATCAGAGACACATGAAGTGGTGTAAGACCAAAAGACCAAGGTAACCTCTTGAAAGTGATCTTTGATCAGAAGTGTTATTAGATGTGAACATCAGTTTTCCACATGCTAGTGGTGGGAAAAACTGCACCATGTGTTGGGGGTTTTTGCGTTCGTTTTGTCTTATTCACAATGCCAGTCAGCACTGTGGTTTGTATCGAGCTCTCTGATCTGTGTCATAGACTCAGTTAACTGTGTCAGATTCTTTGCTGAGGACTGTGTGCTTGGAATTCATCCAAAACCAGTGTGTAACTGTGGGTTGCTTCTCTTTCCATTGCTAATCCAAAACACAGGCAGCATTGAAAGTAAAATATTCTTTCTATGTGACTAATCAGTGCTTTTCAAAGGCAAAATTTGAAAGGAAAATCAAGTGAGAGATTCTCATTAGATTTCTGCCGAAGAACACATGTGCCTAGCAAAGATGCTAGATTGTTAGTGATTTCCCTTCAGGTGAGGAAAGGAAAAGACAAAGTGATCTCAAATGAATAGCTCCCAGACTGTGTCTCACTTCAGAAAGAAAACATCAGACTAGCATCTGTTGCTGAACACAGTGGTTCCAGTGGAGAGATAATGATGTGGCAGACAGGTGAAAGCAATATATGGGGTTGCAATCGGGCTCAAATTCATGTCCACCCACTGCAAATCATCCCATGATGTAAATGGCATAATTTCCCTAACAGATGTTTAATTGATACATAGATGCAATATTTCCGAGCATTAGCTCATAGCCTTCCATGTTAACTAATTAATTGTTTCTCAGAGGTTGCTCGCTCTTAGCTTAAGCTGCAAGTATGTTTCATTAGGTATACATTTTGTAATTTGATAAATAATTTAGTCAGATAATTTGGTCATAAATAAATTGCTAATAATTTTTTATTAGTTTTTAATGTCTATATAGTTTTTTTTTCAGTTTTAGTTTTAGAACTTTTAGTACATCAAGTTATTTATATATATATATATATATATATATATGCATATACGTCATGGCTTTAGTTTTAGTTCACTTTAATATCGCTGCTACTGATTTAGAAGAGTCTTGTCTTAAGTTTTATTTCAAATAACTGCCAAGGCAATATTTCTCATGCTAATTTAACTTGTACTAAAATAAACTTGAACTGTAATAAAAATATAATAAACTATATAGTAGTAATAATAATAATAATAATAACTATATAGTAATAATATAAAAACTATATAGACATATAAAATACTAAAATTACTATAAATTTCACTAAAATTAAAATAAAAACAGAATGTAAAATAAAAACAAATTCAAAACATGAATAAAACCTATAATATTATTGTCACATGTAGCGAATCAGCTCATGGGGAAATATGAATAATTAATCATAACTAGTTATAATTAATTATAAATATTTAGATCCGCTGTAGATATTTACTTGACCTCTCAGGGTCAACTGTCTGTCAACCTACTCACCTGCATTCTCACGTCCTGACATCTCGTCTTCATCCTGCCAACCTGCAAAGAGGAAAATAAACGTTGTTACTCCTTACCTGACTCACCTACCTGGACTCTCACCTGTTACCCGCCTGTCTTCGCCGTCTGCATCATCTGTCGGGCCTGTAAAGAGATACAAGGATCGGTTATTAACCTGCGCTAAGTCCAGTCATTCTCAAAGACTCTTGAGTTACTCACCCGTTTGCTCTGCATCTTACCTGTCTGTCTCCCTGAGGTCTCCTTCTGTAGTGTGACAGAAGACCAGACCGTAAGATCGGATTTACAACATGAATACCCTCCTCCTCCTATCGGACCAACTATACTCTCTTTCTCAACATGGCCGACCTCTAGTGGAATATGCCCAGGAATTCTTGGAGCTGGCCTCTGCTGCTAATTTGAAGGATGAGGAGCTGATGACATTCTTTGACATAGGTTTGGACGAACCATTTTAATCGCTGATGCCCTGGAACACGACCAATTGCACGTTGGAACAATATGTCCTATATGCCCTTCTACGAAGCCGGTTTACTCCCGAAAAACCGCTCAGCCTTCCGGTAATATCAGCACCTGTCATGGCCGCCAGTCCCGGGTCTGCATGCAACAGGGCCGCTGACCTTCAGTCATTACCCGTCATGGCCGCCGATCTTCAGTCATCACCTATCAGGGCCGCTAACCACCAGTCCTCACCCATTATGGCTGCCGATCTGGAGTCATCAACCATTAGGTTCGCTGAACTTCAGTCATCACCAATCATGACCTCTGATCACCAGATATCACACATTATGGCAGCTGTTCCGGAAGCATTACCTGTTAAGGCCACCAGTACAGAGTCTGTATTCAAAATGGCCGCCATCCCAGAGCCTTTCTAAGTGTCCATTCCAGCCCGTGAGTTCGTTCCAGTCCCAGAATCCAGAAATGAGTCCGCTCCAGTGTCGGCTCCATCCCCTGAGTCCGCTCATTTCATCAAGTTCAGTCCAGAATCCACTACAGTCCAAACAAATTCAGAGTCCGTTCCAACCCCAGAATTCAGTAAAGAGCCCACTCGTACCAGTGAGTTAACTCCAAGTTTACCTTCAGTCCAAAAGCCCGTATGAGAACCCAATACAGACCATACACCCGTCTCGGAGCACAGCTCCAGATCAGCTCTAGCCCCTGACCCGAGTTGAGAGATGGCTCTAGCCCTTGACACGAGTCGAGAGAAGGCTTGCGTTCCGGAGTTTAGCTCAGAGAGGGTTCCTGTTCCCGAGTTTAGCCCAGAGAGGGCCCCTGTTCCCGAGTTTCGCCCAGAGAGGGCTCCAGTCCCCGAGTCTAGCCCTGAGAGGGCTCCAGTCCCAGAGTCTAGCCCAGAGAGGGCTTCTGTTCCCGAGTTTAGCCCAAAGAGGGCTTCTGTCCCCGAGTTTGGCCCAAAGAGGGTATCTGTGCCTGACCAGAGTCCAGTGCAAGCTCCAGCCTCTGACCAAAGTCCAGTGTGGGCTCTAGCCCCTGACCAGAGTCCAGTGCAAGCTCCCGGCCCCGACCAGTTCCCAGTAAAGGCTCATGCCCCTAACCAGAGTCCAGAGCATTCTCCAGCCCTCGACCAGACTTCAGTGTCGGCCTCAGCCTCGAAGCAAGGTCTAATGTCGGCTTCACCCCCTGACCAGTGTCAAGTGCCAACAGGTGTCCAAAGCAGGCTCCAGCCTTCAACCAGAATCCAGTACAGGCTCCAGCCTTTGACCAGAGTCCATTAAAGGCTCCTGCCAATGATCTGAGTCCTAGACACACGGCCAGGAGTGCCGTTCCCTCTTCAGTCGGATTAAATGTCTTTGCCATGGCCAGGAGAGCCGTTCCCATCGCTGTAAGAATCAGCTACCCTATCACGGCCAGGAGTGCCGTTCCTTCTTCAGTCGGATTAAGTCCCCTCGTCACGGCCAGGAGTGCCGTTCCCCCTTCAGTCGGATTAAATGACTTTGCCACGGCCAGGAGAGCCGTTCCCCTTGCTGTAAGAATCAGCTACCCTATCACGGCCAGGAGTGCCGTTCTATCTTCTGTTGGATCCAGTTCCCTCGTCACGGCTAGGAGTGCCATTCCTTCTTCAGTTGGATTAAGTCCCCTCGTCATGGCCAGGAGAGCCGTTCCTTCTTCAGTTGGATTAAGTCCCCACATCACGGCCAGGAGTGCCATTCCTTTTTTAATCAAAGGAAGTTTCCCCATCCCGGCCAGGAGAGCCATTCCTCCTTCAATGGAAAGAAAATCCCCAGTCACGGCCAGGAGTGCCGTTCTGTCAATTTCCCTTGTCACGGCCAGTAGAGCCGTTCCTTCTGCTTTGGAGAGTACTTCCCCAGTCTCGGCCAAGAAAGCCATTCGTTCCATGAAATTCAAATCCCTAACCTCGACTCCTGTACTCTGGTGGTTGTCCCCTCCAGAGCGCCCTCTAGTGTCCGCTCCTCTAGAGCGCCCTCCAAAGCTCGCCCCATGGCCTACCGAACGGCCGCCGCCGCCATAAACTCCTGATCGGCCGGTGCCTTCCTGGCTCCCTGAGTTGCCAGCGCCGCCCTGGAGGTGTCCTAACCTGCAAGCACCTCCGTGTTTACCTCTGTTTCCTGCCACAGCTTCAGGACACCCACCTTCCCTCCCCTGTTGGACTCCTTTTGTCGCAGGGTCGCGCCTTCCGAGAGGGGGTGGTACTGTCACAAGTTCACCATCCCAGTCACCAGCTTACCTGTTTACACTTTTTAGAGATTACACTTACCTGTCTGTCTCCCCGAGGTCTCCTTCTGTAGTGTGACAATTATCTCAATATTAAAATAATGTTGATTCACAAATGGTTAATTTATCAAAACATTTGCACACTCACTTTAAATGTGGCAAAACAAAAATTAAAAGCTTTTTCTTTGGGGTTTTATTGCGTCTTTCATCATTTTGGCTAATCTAAATAATTACATAAACATAACTTTCAAATGAAAAGAAAACCTCTTGCAAAATATTGTTGTGAGACGTAAAGCAGAATATAATTGGAATAAAAAACATGCTTGTTGCTTGTTAGGAAAAGTTTGGTAACCACTGTGATTCCTTACAAACTTGTGATTAAAAAAGATAAATAATGCATAAAATAAAATGTTGATGAGGTGTATATTAAAATAGCTTGGGTTGCTAGACATGCTCAAAACTTTTTGAAAAAGTGGATGAGGTGCTCTAACTGCAAGTCAGACCAAAGTGAAAAAGCTCCAAAATAATTGATGAGAAAAGAGAGAGACAGACCAAAATAGCTCAGTGCTGTAGTCATCGCTGTGGAGAAGATCGTGACTGTCACTATAAATCAAAAATGTTTGACATGAATGTGCAACATGAAAGTTCTTGCCCTGCTTGCAAGCATAAGCATCTCATAAATGCAAATAAACATGTGTTTCAAGCTGTCTAGCATTTGACATTGGTCAGTTCATTACATCCCCATCAAAACTAGCACTTTCTTTCATTTCCCTTTATTTTCATCCCTGTACTTTTCATCTGTCTTTTGTTTTGTCCACTTTTGTCCATTAAATGTTTTTGGTAACAAAGCGCTGTTGTACACGCCTGGGCTTTGAGCCACTTAATATCACAAAGAGAACAGTTAGGGATATCTGTCTTTTTTTCTGTTGTGACTGGGAAGCACAGAGAGTGTTAACTTAAGATAGTCAGCGGGTAGAAACGTAGTTCAAAGGAAGCAGGAACGATAGTAGTTTATCTTGAGGATTTGTTGCTGATATGGCCTCTTGTTATACCTGATGCAGTGTACCTTGTTCAGCGGGCACAAACACAAGGAGTGTGATGTCATCTATCTGCTAATGCCAGGTTTTGTATTTCTTCAGAAGTCAAAAGCCTGTGTGTGATGATCCGTGTTATCCAGCATGATATGAGTGTTCCAAAGAGCATCTTGTGTGCTTCAGTGGAAGTAAGGAAATCTGACCTTTTATCTAAAGAAGCTCACATGGTCACTGATTTGCTAACAATTGATCAGTGACCTAACAAAGTACTTTGAAATGAATTTCTTTTTCTTTTTCTTTATATTGGCATTTTTGGTAACACTTTAATATAGGCACCAATTCTCACTATTAACTAGTTGCTTATTATAGCATGCCTATTATTAACATACTGGCTGTTTATTAGTGCATATAAAGCACGTATTCTGCATGACCATTCTATATCCCTAATCTGACCCAATATCTAAATTTAACAACTACCTTACTAATAAGCAGGGAAATAGGAGTTTATTAAAGCAAAAGTCATAGTTAATTGTTTGTTAATGGCGAGAATCAGACCTTAAAATAAAGTGTGACTGCATTTTCTGTTCTCTAATATTTCAAAGAAAAATTTTCAAAATCCTGAAATTGTGATCATAGACTTTTGGACCTTTAACATATTAAAGGCATTTTTTTTTTTTTTTTTTTTCAGGTGTTTTAACTATATTTTGAATTTTGCATTGTGTTTGAGGGTTAAATATTATAAATAAGGTTTATATATATATATATATATATATATATATATATATAAGCGATCTGTGCAATCCGGGGTTTCAAAATTATATATGACGCTACCCTGACTAAGGTCTATGACAACAAAAGCCTAGCATGTCTAACATCTAAAATTCATCGAATAGATTCAGTGCTGGGTAGTAACTGATTACATGCAATCTGAATTATGTAATCAGATTCAACAAATTAAGTACTGTAATTAGATTAAGTTACTTTTTTTTTGGTTACATGATTACATATTATTGACACAATAGCAATTAATTATTCATAATTTATTAAATCTCCCTAATTCTTCTTTTTTATCTTTTACATTTTTCTTTCTAAAATAGCTTTCTGCTTATATTCATTCAGAAAGTCTTCCAGTTTTGTGGACAGTTACTAGTCAGGTTTGCTATGAGGACACACAGCATTTGACCATTGGATTTACAAAAATAATTTCAATTTTAAGAAGTATTTTTCTCAACATTTCAACATTGCATCAACTACTGCTGAACACATTCATTTTTATTTGAATTATCACTCAGTGGGTTATTTAACCGTGCATTACTATGTCTTTAGTAGGCTACACATTAAATGCACAAATTCATGTTATTTCTTATTTGCATGCAATGCAGGGATTCCCAAACTTTTTTGACAGCTGTAACTCTTTTACCTAATATATTTACTTGAAGTAATCCAGAGATTGTAAGGTAATAAATTAATAACCAAGTAACACGTTTGCATGTTCACGTTTCTCTGACGTCGGTTAATGGTCACGTGACATGCAGGAAAACAAATAAAATATTTAATCTATGTTAGTGTTTTATTTTGCTTTTAAATTAGGCTTTTTTTTTTTTTTTTTTTTTTTAGTTTTCCAATTTGGTTTTTTTTTTTTTTTTTCTTAATCCTACCCCAGGCCTAAATTTAACAACTACCTTGCAAACTATTAATAAGTGGCAAATTAGGATTTTATTGAGGCAAAAGTTATAGTTAATTGTTAGTTAGTAGTGAGAATTAAACCTTAAAGTCCTCATGAAATCAAAATGGACTCTATTTACTTGATAGCGCACATTGCTAGTCTTGAGGTGAACAATTAATCTGTGTAAATTAATCCAGTGGAAAAAAAGACTGTTTGGAAAAAAAAAAAAAAGTTATTTTAAATAGTAATATTTCACAATTTTTCAGTTTTTACTGTATTTCTAATCAAATAAAAGCAGCATTGGTGAGCATAAAATACTTTTTTTCAAAAACATTGAAAAGTCTTAAACAGACCCCAAACTTTTGAACGGTATCATCTCAATATCTTCACATGTATTCTGCGGAACATATTATATAATTATTTTGACTGTTAAAGGTTGTCAGTAAGAGTTCAAAAGTGTATGGAAAAACAAGTCAAATGTGAAATATACAAAAACATTTAAATCCTGACTTGACCTCAGATTAGAAAAGGATCTTTGATCTGCTGTGATCATGCATGAAGTCCAATGTGCTCAAGTTTTCCAAACATGGAAAAAGTGAGCATCTGAGGTCATGGACATTTCCCCAGAGCAACAGTTCGTTTTTGTCAAAAAGCTTTGTGTTTGTTTGGGCGGTTGCAGATGATTGCAGGGCAGCAATAATTAATTCATTGTTTGACACGGATCTTGTCTTGGTTTGTGCGTGTCTGTGAAGATAGAAAGGGCTTGCGGTGTGAAAGTCTAATTATAGCGGAGGTGGACCAAACCAAGAAAATGATCTGTGACATCATCCCAGCTGCAAGGATCAAGAATCATGGGGGATGTGTATGTAGGAGTAACTTTCATGTATTTAGGCTGTAAAAAGTGCATTCATTCCATTGAAGTCTTGTCATGCGGAGGTTGACAGGGAACTGTGCATTTGTTCAGGGTGAACTTTTTCCATAAAAGCATTGACTTTTCATTCGCGCCATTCTGCACACATTATACGAATGAAAGAGGTGAGGAACATACAAAACCAGGTCAGCCTCTTAAGCAGGGCCACCACACAGATTCTGCTGGGTAAACATTAGTCAGAACAAGGCTGAAGTGTTCTCCTGTCTCCATTGATGATGGATGTGCTTGCGTTGACCTCAGGTGACCCTTTCACCCCAAGGCCTCAGATTACTCATCCTTTCCACTGTGAAATAACTGACATCACCACCATGAGAAAAAGAGTTGTTGTCAGCAACAGCAAGAAATTGACCATGAACTTTACCTTTTTGTGAAATTGTGGAAAAGATTATCATATCGGCCCTTCTTTTTGATTAGCCTAACACAGACATTATATAATCAATAAAAAGTTAATTTTTTAATGAATGTTTATTGGTTTTTAACAGTAAATAACAAACCAAATAACATGTTGAATACAAAAGAAAAGAAAAAAGAAAATTTTAATTAAATAAAGTCTACAATAATAATAAATCAATGAACAATTTAAATAATTCTTGAATTATTGCATATTGTAATATATGTGAAGTTGGACTTTCAAAGTAAATGTATTTATTTATATTTTTATTTTATTTCATTAAATTTTTTGCACACATTGACACATTATTCCATTTGATAATATAATTTATTCTGGTCTTTGTGATTTCAAAAAACTGGTTAAAGCTATGTGTCATGCACACAAAAACATGTGATACAGGGAATTTATTTTTATTTATAAATCAATTCATTTATAATTCAGTCCCTAACAAACAAGTATTTCTGACTTTTTTATGATGGAATTTAATTATTTTCTTTTTGATTTAATTGTTTTTTTATGCAAAAAAAAACTGAACAAGTGAGACAAGCAAGCAGAGCTGTTGCAGAAATTTGTGTCAAAATGCTGAACACTGTAAAAAATTATCGTGATTTTAATAGAAAAGGACTGTAAAAATGCTACTTTAAAAACCTGTTAATTGTTTAACAGTACGTTTCCATACTGTACTATGTATGGTGAATAACTGTAATTACATTTAATGTCATTTTACAGTAAAATACTGTTAAAATTACGGATTTTGGGCGTGAAAAAGAAAAAGTAATTGTATAATTTACAGTGAAAAAAGTTAATTAACACTACCAGAATTCCTTGCATGACACTTCATATTTGATGTTTTTTTGTTGTTTTGTTTTAAATAACTATAACTATAATTTTCTTCTTAGTTTTTTTCTTCTCAGTTGTGTACATTAGGGTTCTTACATCTAATGTTGTTAAATGAATGTTTATTGCATTATTTCAGTATCATGTGTGTTACTATGATGGTGTTTAGTATTTGTGTGAATGACACTGTGTGCATCTTAGTATTTTCCTCCGCGGCGTGTGGAAAAGCTGTTTGTGATGAGCTTTAATTCATCATGTGACGTTCTCATCACCAACTGTTTTTGGTGGTTATCAGTGTACATTGGTTCAAAACAGATATTAGTACTTCAATAGGTTGGTATATTAACATTACATCAGTTAATGAAATTTTTTTATTGTGAATTTAAGTTAAGTATGTAAAACCTAAAATGTTGCTATCATATTTTTTACGGTGAGGTTCTGGCAACCACAGCTGCCTGTATTTTACCGTAAATGTCACAGATTTTTTTTTTTACAGTAAAGCTAATAATTACACAAAGCACTATTATTTAGTTGTCTTTTCTTAAACAGGAATGCATTAATGGCACAAAATTGAGATTATGTACAGTTAAATATTGATAGATGTGATTGACAGCCCTAATTATAAGTGGAGGGAAATTGCACAAATTTGCCACTCAATGCATACTACATTCTCTCATCCACCGTAAGCTTCCAATTACGTGTAACCGACCATGCAGTGAAAATTTGATTTTAGTAGTTTATTTTGGATCAATTTTGACTGGTATTTCTGTACATGCAGCTAAATGTCTCCATGGCTGCTTCTTTTATTAGTCCTGGCTTCATTCTGAGCTGACTCAGAGCTGTCTGCCTCACCTGTGAGTAATATTTGAACACAGACCTTCCTTGACACGGACACGTTCACGCATGTAACAGTAGCCCTACCCCAAGTCATTTTCCATAGTCTCATAGGGGGCCGGAGCACATGTGCTTTGCTTGAAAAATGAGATCAGGCTATTGATTCCACACCTGGCCGTCTGACATTGAGTGTATAGAAAAGCAGGCTGGTTTGTGTGCTTGCTAGTGTGCCATGATAATGGTGTGTGTTTGTGTACGGGAAACAGCTGCATTCATTGAGTGGCACATTCTTTTTTGGACTTTTTTTAGGTTGTCTATAAAGGTCATAAATTAGTGTTGACTCTCCAATGGTAATTGGAGACAAATTGCTGATCTTAAATTCTTCTAAAATCTCTAAAATGCATCTGAAGTGTTAAGCTTAAATGGTTTTGCGTGTTCCAGTTCCCCATACAAAGTCTCTCTTTCACCATCATTAATTTCCTTCCCAAAGTATGCTGGAGATTTCCTTATTTCCTAAGTTTTATTTTCCTGCTGTGCCTAAAATGTTTTTTTGCCTCGAGCCACATGTGGCTGGTGCGATTTACAGTTATTTTAGCAGGCTACCCCACAAACTCCACTCCACAAAAATTGCTCAGGCACTTGGTGAAAAAAATAACATGAGTGATATGAATTTTAATCTATCTTACATCCACTTTCCACAGTTTGATAGTCCTGTACGGCCGTAAAATTGTCTACCTCATAATGTCTTTGTGATTGCCTCGGGGAGTCAGAAAATTGTCCAAGTGAACATTATTGTGAAATTGTCATCACGTCTCAGGCTTCCTTAAGTCTCATAAATTTGCAATTGAGAGGAATAGCAGACTCTCGATTTCATTCAGAAGTCAAAGAAGTCCCTGAAGATCAGAACTTTCCACATTTCGACATTTGACATCCATTTGAGGGCCCATCAGTTATATTTACATTAAGGATCCTGTGCTGGAATGTGCATTAAATGCTGATTATCTCTATTTTACTTGCAGTTTTTCCACTTCCATGCCGCTTTTGTGGAGTATAGAGATGCGTCTTCACTTCGCAGCTGTCAGTTTTATGCTTATAATGGCACGCTCTTGTCACATCAGCTTTAAAACGTTAACATTCATGGTCTTTTATGTATACTTCATGTAAAAATCATGACTTACAGCTTCCATATGGATTTGTTTTACAAGACAGTCCTCTATACATCACAAGGAAGGAATCTATGGAAGGAGAGTATAGTGAAGCTTTTAACAGATGCCTTGCATTAAAGTCCCCAGTGACACGCTGAGCCCATAGAGCTCAAATATAAGAGGGCAAAACCACTCCTGAGATAATGCAGGATAAACAGAGAGGGATTCAAAGGCGAAGGCAGATGTTTCCAGTAATTATCCGACTAAAGATATTTCCTCAGGCATTCTCTCAAAGACATAATTTTACAACAAACTAGCTGAACATGTGGAAAAATTTCATCTGCTAGGGATTGTCACTCAGGGCTGTCGCTCAACATAAACGTTGTGCTTCTGGTTAAAAATCATCTCGTTTCACTGTTGAGGAAGATCGAAGGTGCGAGATAAACCTCATTCATTACAAGCCGTTGATACACTGCCAGAGCACTTTAGATTGTTTCCCTTTCCTGTAATAATAACTTTCAGCTACCAATAACAACCAGATCAGATTAATTTTATAGGAGTGGAAGCATCAACTACAAAAGTATATCTGAAGATATTTTCCTTTTTGTGATTGAATCGTTTCCTTTTGACCTTTTGTGGAACATTTTGAAATTGAAACCATGCGCTTTGGAATGTGCTTGATCCATTAGCAAAAATTTGCTGCAAACCTGACAGAGCCAGAGAATGTGAAATTGAGAACTATTTAAGTGGTTCTGGATTTTGCCTGCTTAAGAGCACATCTGATTTATGGTATTTTTTGAATGTTAATTTTAATAGTGCATTAAAAGCCTGATTTGAAGTGAAGCAATCTTAAAGGAATAGTTCACCCAAAAATCTAAATTTGCTTAAAATGTTCATTGGAAAAGATTTGAAGAAGTGTAGCATTAAATCACTTGTTTACCAATGGATCCTCTGCTGTGAATGGGTGCCGTCAGAGTGATAATTCAAACAGCTGATAAAAACATCACAGTAATCCACACAACTCCAGTCCATCAAATAACATCTTGTGAAACAAAAAGCAGTGTGTTTGTAAAGAATTAGTCCATAATTAAGATGTATATAACTTCAAACCATTAACAAGCAATTGCAGACCAAAACAGTTGAATAGTTTGTTGGACTTTGATATGAGACGACAACAAAGTTATTATGGATTATGGACCTTTCATGGCGACGGTTTAAAGGTAAAATGCCTTAATGATGGAATTGTTTACTACATGCACGCAGCTTTTTACTTCACAAGACATTAATTGATGTACTGGAGTTGTATGGATTACTTGTGGATTATTGTGATGTTTTTATCAGCTGTTTAGACTCTCATTCTGACGGCACCCATTCACTTGCATTGGTGAGCAAGTGATTTAATGCTACATTTCTCCCAATCTGTTTCTCCAAATCAAAACAAATTCTTCTACATTTTAGATGGCCTTTTTCAAAAATGTACTCTGTGGAACACACACACACACACACAAAATTATATTTGTACAAATGTCTGCAAGTGTGGTTTTGGACCCCATTGCCTTTCATTCACATTGAAAGCAATCTTTTATGATCCACAGAAAAAAGGAGCTTTCTTCCAAACAGGTTTGGAAAATATATGAACATTTGTGCTACATGGTCCTTAAATTTGAAGTGTCTATAAAAGTTGTGAGTGACATGGCTGGTCTTGATGTCCGAAGTAAATCACGACTTGCGTTGATGTCTAACTGCAGGAGCTTTTCTCCTTAAGTCACAGCTGAGAACAAGTGTGCTCTGTTAATGCCTGTTTGGGTTCAGGTCTGCTAGTTTTAATGCTCACTGTTGCCGGTAACGGAGCAAGAGTGATGTGGCAGCACTGCAGGCGACGTTATGCTTAATGTCATGCTTAAGATATTGCCTTGTTTGCTTGTGTTAACTGAAGGGGGAGGTGATTTTTAGTCAGTGACCCTCTATAGGCTAGAGTGTGGACGTCAACTATCAGCACCTCTGGATATTTAGAGGAGTTTAGCGAAAAGTGCTGATTGTTTTAGACCTTGAATATTTGACAATCTTCGTTTCCTATTGAAACGGTGGGAGGTTTAGTTGGGACATTTTGATTTCATGAGGTCTTTAAGCATCATTTTTGTTCAGATTAGATCATCTAAAGTTGAAATAACCTCCATATTTCCAGTCGGGTCCGTGCCAGTCATCAGCGAAGCACTTTTCTGTTAAACAGAGTTCCATTCTGTCATGCTCACAGAAGATCCTGTGAAATATGAGCAGCATGTGTGCAATGAGAACCAGCATGGTGCATGTCATTTTCCTGCTGAGTGGATGACTTATTTCTGTGAGTCTTTCTAGACATTTTTTTTTTCTTTATTTGATGACAGCAAGCCAGTATCACAGTAGAGGGGTGCAAGTGTCTTGTCCCAACACAGACGGACCACACATTTCACCACATTATGGGACCATGTCAGTTACATAAAGATGATTTTTGTGGAATACATTTTAATTAAAAAAAAATGTATTGCAGAAGTTTGGTGGCATATCTTTAGTTCAGTTTTAAGCATCAGATGTTTAGTTTTCAGTAGTTGTGAGTAAGCACGGTACAGTGCAACATGGGGTTTTTCAATTGTCCTCTGTTGTCCTTTTGTTCTTCGATGATGCAGCTTGAATATGTCAGCTTAAGGTTTGCCTGTTTTTCTGATTTCCAGCCAGGCCAAAGATCAGTGTGAGATCATTTCCTGTCTGCAGGAGAAGTCCATGGGAAAGCGATACAGATTCACAAACCTCTGGAACAAACACAGAAATCCAAATCCAAAAACACATCCCATACAAAACCACAAAAATCAGTAATTATAAATTGGCTTCCTCATAGCTTCTGTTGAAGCTGTTGTTTAAAGGGTGAGTAAATGATGAAAGAATTTTCATTTTTGAGTCAACTACACTACCGTTCAAAAGTTTGGGGTTGTATAAGGTTTTTTTTTTTTTCTCTCTCTCTCTCTCTCTCTAAAAGAAATCTATGCTCACCAAGGCTGTATTAAAAAAAACAGTAGAAATGGTTAAATTGTGAAATATCGCAACAATTTAAAATAACTGTTTTCTATTTTAATATATTTTAACATTTAATATATTCCTGTGATAACTAGTGGTCGACCGATATCTGGCATTTTTCAAATATCGGCATCGGCCGATAAGTTTTTCTGTTTGTCCGATGTGTTCGAGGCGGGACTTTTATTTTGACTGCGCGTCAGACTTTTATTTTGACGGCGCCGTGAACGGCTGCGGCAGCACCTGAGTGAGCACACACCGCTCACATTCTCCCTCTTGTTCGCTGTTGTCATTCAGTTCTGTCTAATACGGATAGAAGTCTATCTAATAATCAGATAGAACTGTTAAACAAAGGAATTAAAATGTATACAAAAAAGTATTATAACGATTGCTTTAATATTATTAGTAATAGAAAGGCAAACATTATAATACTTTCTCGTTTGCCGTCAGCATTCCGCAAATACGCATTTATATAATTTAAACAAATCTTTGAATGACTAATGAACATTTAATTTCACAAACCTTGCAGACTTAGTCGAATCTAGTTGAGATCTTGTGAAGTGTGCATGTTCTGTTCATTGCGTGTTCTGTGACGGTCGGTCTGTGCGAATTGAATGCGGACACCGGACAGGAGGAGAGTTCAGCTTCACTGGAGACGCGTGATCTACAAACTTTAAACTCGTGACTGATTTCAAATTATGCTGCGCTTTATGCATTTGCCCACTGTCATATTCATGTCATTTTCACTGTGTGCTGAATGTAAAATGAGTGTTACCTTGGCTTTATTTGAAAAAATATGATTCCCAATGCACACAAACTTCCCAGAATACTGAGTGCCCTGTTGGTTACAGTGTTTACTTCCT
This sequence comes from Sinocyclocheilus rhinocerous, assembly GCF_001515625.1. Taxonomy (NCBI): domain Eukaryota; kingdom Metazoa; phylum Chordata; class Actinopteri; order Cypriniformes; family Cyprinidae; genus Sinocyclocheilus; species Sinocyclocheilus rhinocerous. The sequence goes on from NW_015659020.1 coordinate 962,771, forward strand.
TTTTAATTATATTTTTATTAAATATTTATTTATTTGTGAAAAATACTTTGTCTTCTAGAGTATAAGTATGATTATTTTACACAATTATTTTTTTATCCATTTTCAAATTATTTAAAATTTCTTAAATTCGAATTAAAATAAATCAAATTATATCAGCTTTATATCGGCCATTGGCCACCCTGCTTTTCAAGATATCGACATCGGTATCGGCTGTCAAAAAATCCATATCGGTCGACCACTAGTGATGACAAAGCTGAATTTTGAGTCTTCAGAGTCACATGATCCTTCAGAAACCATTCTCATATGCCTATTTGCTACTCAGAACTCAGCTAACATTTTCTATTTTTATCAATGTTGAAAACAGTTTTGCTTATTATTTGCTTATTTTTGTGGAAATATAAAATAAAACAAAATTGCAAAAAAACAAACTTACTGACCCCAAACTTTGGTAGTGTATAGCTTATAAAGTATAAACCTTATAATGTTAAACTGTAAAGCGCAATTACCTTTCTAAAGCCATAATTATGTTCCTTAATATATTAAAATGAATTCATTTATCATAAGATAGCACAGTACAATTCATTAACTGGAAAAAAAAGGTTTATGTTTTGTAGAATGACCAATGTTTACTCAGCAAGAAGAAAGTAGTTTATGAACCCATCATCTTTATATCAAGAGCATTGAAGACCTCTGCTTATAGGAGGCTTTGGGCCTCAACTTATTATTGAGCTATAGCCTGTGTTCAGATACGCACCATTAGCTCCTCTGTACTGATGTTTGGGTGACATTGCTCAAGACCTTTGCGCTGATGAGAGCAGGGTGAAGCGGTGGGGGTGAGGTGATAGGAGCGAGGTGCTCAGTATTCCAATACTGCACTTGAAAGAGAGCCCTTGTTTGTTTTGGACCGTCGTAGCCTCACACACACAGAAAGGGACTGTTCTCTATCTTTAGGGCTCTTGGCTGAAGATTCAACCTTGGGGCAAAATACTCCAGTCACCTTCTGTTCGCTCTCTCTCTCTCTCTTCTCTCTATTCCCATCCTTATACAGAGCGGGATAATTGGGGCATTAATAGATGGATGAGACCCTTTGTTGAGGGTACTTTATTTTCAAGAGCAGCTACTTGAGTCTCCTGGAGCGCAGTCTTTGTTTTCTTTGAATTAATTTGTTTTGGCTTTTTATTTTTGATCCAAATGAGCTTGGAGAAAATTAAAACCCACTGATCTAGCCTTATAGAGGCATGAATAGCCAAAACACAGTTGCTTTGTATGTGTGAATGCAGGGAAATAATGTAAAAGTTCTAAAAAAAAAAAATTGTGAATATTATTAAGACTTGTTATTTCTATTGTTAAGAGTTACAGTTTCGACTTATTTCAAAATGCCTATCTGTAATTGTTTCATTTAAGCATATTAATCATTTTTGATATCCATTGCAAAAACAGCACTTAAAATGACAAATGTGAAGGGCTCCTGTTTTGAATGAGAAAACCAGAGAGGTGTTTTCAACCACAGCGGCGAATGGAAAAGGAAGCAATTCGTGACCCTGTGACCTCTAACTCTTAATTTTATTTCCATGTTAAACTTTTGGGGTTTTATGCCTTTGGGTGGCTTTCCAAAAGTTCCTTATTTTTCTGAAAGTGTAGTCTCTCTAGGTGTAAACTGCTCCCTTTGTCACCAGCCTTGTACGTTTTATGAGAGTTATGAATCAGTTCTTGTCATTAATTCTTCCATCGGGGGATAAAAATGTGGAATTATTTTACAGAAGAGAGAAATCCAGAGGTATGGCAGAGTATGAGCTGTGTGACATTGTCAAACTTTTAGATATTTAGTAATAAATTAGTAAACCAATCATGGTCTGTGCAATATCCATGTATTTGTTTGACAGAATAAAAATATAAAAGCTCATTAGCTCAGAGCTATGACAGATTTAACAGCTTTAAAGTGTTGTTTTTTTCTTTTTTTCTTTTTTTTTTAAAATTGGAGTCAGTCTACACCAACCACATTTTTTTTTTCAGATTTTAGACTTACTATATATGTTTTCATACTGTGGTTCTCTTTTAGTTTAATAAAAAAATAATCATATTTTGAATAAACTAATGTATGTATTTTATTGTCATTCATGATGTTGAATGTTTTTGCCTGTCTATTTGATTTATGTTCAATTATTTTAAGGGTTGTAAATATTTCTCCCTCTTTCTCGGTCCAAAAATGTGTGCTTGACATATTCTAGCTGCCTATTTTCTTTTACTATAGGTCTCAGTTACTTTCTTATGGACTCATGCAGATATGTTGTTACAGCATGTTTTCAATTTCAAGCGTTTAAACACACATACATAATCACAAGTTCTGACTCTTTTTAGAAAATGTTTGAATAGACGAACACAGTCACTTGTTTATTAATTGTTAGAATTTTTTTTATTTATTTTTTTTATTAATATTAATATTTTTATAAGTATACTATTAATTTAATACTCATACATTTTCATGTCAGTTTATGCCTTTATTTATACATATTTCTTCATCTGTTTTTAACATAAGATTAGATCCATGGAATTTATGACTGAATCTGATTATATGTGCGTTTTATAAATGAAGTCCCTGTTTTGTTTTGGCTTGCTGATTTTGGAAGCGAGTTAACTTCCACGTCCCTTAAGACAACTCTCCGTTCTCTCTTTCCACCCCTTCCAATTATTGATACTAGATAAACAATAGCTTAGTATTACAACCCTGAGCCCTACGGAAAAATCCTGGAGTTGGAAACCTCAGAGAGCCGGTGGTGTGGTGAGACGAGGTTCCAAGCAAAGCACATACTGTACCCTGTGTCTCAGTGTGAGGGACTCACCATTTGTTATTATTTCCCATGTTCAGCAAGTACGGTAATACCTTGCAGATTAAAAGAAGGGCCTCAATCAACCGCAGCTTGCTTCTGCTGCCAGTTTTGGGGGGCTTTTCCATTTTCCACTGTACATGACATTTTTTTAATTACTTGACTTTAGTGCTTATTCAAACGCAATATGCTGCTGTCAAAATGAGCAAACATTGGGACAGTTCTGTGGGACATGATTAAGAAATCTTAAAGGGATAGTTTAACTTAAAATGAAAATTCAGTCATCATTGACTCACCCTCATATCGTTCCTAACCTGTATGACTTTCTTTTATGCTGCGAAAAAAAAAATGTTTCAAGCATTTTTGGCCACACAATGAAAGTCAATGGGGTCCAAAACAACAGTGTTGCTTCTCAAAATAGGCCTCAATTTCGCTATAATATATGTATATACAGTAATATGAGTCTCGTACACCAAAGATTTAACTAAACCACCTTTTTCTAGCACTTTCTCCCTTCCAACACTATATATTTTAATTGCTGGGGAATAACCATATAGGCTTAAAGTTTTACATTTGTTACACTACATTTAGCTGCATAATTTCTTAATTGGATAATTACAATTACACTTATCACAGAAGATGTAATCTTATCAGGATATCTCATAGATCTAAGTACCTCATTCATCTTGTCATGTTTGATATATATCAGACAGATATGTTTTGTCTATTTTATTTAATACAATAGGATGAAAGTTCACCTCAGGCTTAGATGCTGATGAGTAAAGCAAAAGCTCTTGATAATAGTCAGAAGGGGGTTAGAAGGTTTTCTCTTCAGCGGCTTTGACACCCACCGCCGCGCTACACACAAGGTCTGTAAGGAGCCACCTCAGAGTCAAGGATCTGAGAGCACTTGGAAGAGCGAAGGGATGGAAAATACACCCCAGCCCTCCACTGTGGTCCCTGCAGAAACTCATGAGCTCATCGTTTGGCTAGACATCTGCAACCTCTTTGAACAGTAGCCTGACCACTTTCTCAGGGCTCCACCGTTCTTTCGCTCCCTGTAGATCCATGCCGCTATCACTTTAGCTCACTTCTTTTATTGAGGGAATGAACTAAGTATCACTGCCTTGACAGCAGCTGAGTAGTGTTGCACAGTTATTGATGAGATTTTCTGATTGCTTACAAACAGGTTTCCTGATGACTCCGCCTACCTTGCCATTGGCCAGACTTCCAGATGGCCAAACCCTCAAATACACACCATTGGTTGAGCCACTGTTGCTATGTCAGCATTGTTGGTATTCTTAAACAAACAAAGCAATATTTTGATAGTGCCACAGTGTTTAAACTTTTCTGGGGAATCAAATGAGTGGCTTTCTTAAAGTTGTCTCTGTATATTAAGCTGGGATACAACACAGTATTTTTGCAATTTTATACAGGTATTTATATTATCGCATCATTATTTGATCCTCCTAAGTAACCCACCATCTGCACTGGTTTTAGACAATATGGTGTTTTTAGTTCACAGTTTTTTTTTGTTGTTTTTTTGCATTACAGAGTTGTTTTGTAAGACAAAAAATGTGACATTTGCTGTTTTTAAACAATGTCCTTATTGTTAAAGAGGCAAAAGTTTGGGGTAGGTAAGATTTTTTAATGCTTTTGAAAGAAGTCTCTTACACTCATCAAGGCTGCATTTATGTGATCAAAAATACAGTAAATATTGTGTAGTTATTATAATGTATTACTATTGTAAATAACTGTTTTTTTATATATATATTTTGAAATGCAATTTCAAATTCAGTGTCAAATGATCCTTCAGAAATCATTCTAATATGTTAATCTGATGCTCAGGAAACATTAATTATTATTATCATCAATGTAAAAATTGTAGAATACTGCCTACACTGATAAAATGGTTATAATTAATATATTTGTGGAAACTGAAAAATATATATATTTTCAGTCTCCTTTGATAAATAGAAAGTTAAAAAGAACAGCATTTATTTAAAACAGATTTTTGAATGTCCTGCAAATGTGACATTAGATCACAGAGGGGTTGAAGGAGATGTTTTAAAACCAAGCATTTTTTTAACATTGTTTTTTATCATTGTTGGAACAAAATGTTGGTTTTTGTTTAATTCTAAATCCAACCAAATATGAGGTTGTCTTAAAGGGGTCATATGATGCGATTTAAATTTTTCCTTTCTCTTTGGAGTGTTACAAGCTCTTGGTGCATAAAGTTGTTTTTTGGACCTTAAACCGCATAAACTCATTTCATTACACCAAATACACAGAATAATGTTCTTTTTAGCAACATCATATGACCCCTTTAACTCAACATTTAAAGGGATAGTTCACCCAAAAATGAAAATTTTGTCATCGTTTACTCACCCTCATGTCGTTCCAAACCCGTGTGAGTTTCTTTCTTATGTTGAACATAAAAGAAGATATTTTGAAGAATGCTGGTAATCAAACTGTTGATGGTCCCTGTTGACTTCCATAGTATTTCTTTCCCTACTATGGAAGTCAGTGGGGACCAACAGCTGTTTGGATCTTCAAAATTCTTCAAAATATATTTTGTGTTCAACATAAAAAAGAAACATACAGGTTTGTAACAACATGAGGGTTAGTAAACGATGACAAAATTTTCATTTTTGGGTGAACTATTATTTTAAGGCTGTCAAACTCAACATTTTACACAGCACCATGTGTTTAAAAAGGCAGATTAAATGTGATTTTGCTGTATTTCATCCTAGTGAACAAAAATGACAGTGTTGAAACTAAAATTCATCCTAAGTGAACCCAGAGGAATTGTGTGACAACAGTCTCATGTCGCAAATTACTGTCACCGCCACATCAAAGGGCCAAAGAGCGACCATTGCGTAAGACTGTTACTTATAACTTCCATGAAGTGTTTTTGCCATCTGTGCGTGTGCAAGTTACGTGTACTAATTTGCTCAGCTCATATTTGTTCGTACACTTAGTATTTTTCCAGTGTCTCCGGCTGTTTCACCGAACAAAAGGCTCTTTTATCTCATTATGCAATATATAAAGCTTTCCCAGTCGGCGTGGCAGTTTCCATAAACTCTGTATTGAAATCTCAAGACATGCCAGCATAATGAGTTAGTTTGTTGGTAGGAGGCATTGTAAGCTAGGTCTGCACTAGGTAGCAGTATTCTGCCTTGGAAGATTGTGTTTCAGGTAGGAATAGACAGTATAATTGTCTACGGTTGTCATCACTGTCTGTATACATTTAACACTTGGGTGAGCAGATTGTTAAGAAGATACTAGAGTATTTTCCTGGCTCTAAAGTCGCCTGCAAGAGCCAAACCTATTATTTCTCTTTGTGTATTCACCTTGTGCAACAGTAATACGTGTTTATTTAAAATATGCTTTTGGCTGCTCCCAGTTTTACACTCTGTTCTGGATTGGTAATAGCACCATACTTGGCTGTGTAGCTCATGAAAAGTGTTTTGGGATTTATAGGCCGTGAATCCTGATGCGAACAAATCCAGATGCTCTAAATAAAACATTAAAGTTAACCGCACATCATCAAACACATTAATCAATCTTGTATTTCGTACTCGTCCCTCAATAATCTGTTTAATGTTGTTGAGTTCCGGGTGGCAGGTGTTAACACTTCCTTTCTCAGTCATCCCAGTTGTTCCTGCTCTCTGGAAAGCCCCTGATGGGAAAACCATATCCCTTGAGAAAGCCGCCACATAGCACCCTGCAGCCCCACTATCACATGTGAACTCACACCTCTGGAATGTTTCTCTGCCGCTGGCCAGGCCGCAGTCTCAACACCCTTCAAGCTGTTTGCTTGAAGACATGCACGCTTTTTTCCATAGCCTGCTATGAATGCAGACAGCTATGTAATTAAAGGCCCTGAACCACTGTGGCAAAGTGTCACACAAAATACATTTTTCCACAATTATGCACATTTAGATGTTCCTTCCATCACTTTGCAGACATGAGAATCTAGAAATAACATTGCTATGATTATCATTACATTTTTTCAGAAAGGTGCATGATTGTTTTTGCTGCCTGATACAACAGAGATATTGGACTTTATACTGACACCTACTGGTGTGGATGCAGCATCACGTTCAAGCAAACGTTTGATGCTTTGGACCCATTTCACAGTCTGTGATGATACGTTAACATTGTAAATCTAGCAAAGTTTCTGTTGGTTATTGGTTATTATTGATTACATTTTACAGTAAGGTTCATTTTGTTAACATTAGTTAATGCGTTTGTTATCATGTACAATGATGTTTTACAGAGTGTTTTAATATAGGTGTATAATGTATACATAAAGTATTATTTTCTAAGTTAATATGTTTCATAATATAAAAAATATAATAGACCTTGTTACATAATGCAAATGCTGGTGACACCATGCCAGCATAGCTGTTGGTTTTAACTTGGCTGAATGTCATAAGCCACGAACATGATGCCTTTACACTGTCCCAGATTGTATCTGGCACCACTACTTTTGTTCACTTTATCTGAACATACTAATACTGACTTCTGATCAGACTTTTTGTGCTTTCGCAAATAAAAAATAAAAAAAAAGTTCTCATATTGTGGCACTGAGTTAACACAAGTCAGGTCTGCTCATTGTCATGTTCTTTATTTTAGTTTTCCAAACAATCTGGTTCCCCTCAGGGTTTTGCAATGGGGCTTGTTTACCTGGTGAACTAAGCAAAAGATATGGTTTTTCTAATGTAGTCCATCTAAGTTCTTGGAGTCGAATAGATAATAACCAGACTTTTCAAGGCACCAGGTTTAATCAGTGGAATTTTTTTTTGTTTTTTTTTTTGTATTATTTAAAAAATATATATATTTTACTTTTTTTGGGGGGGGGGCTTAAAAGTTTATTTTTGTCTAAGAAAAAATATATTTTGATGGCACAAGAACATAAACCACATTTGTTAGCCCTATCCAACCAAACATTTTTGCAGTGTAACATTGCCAGTCATTACCAACAAATCAGCCCTCAGCTGCTTTATAGGCACACAACTTTGTTTATTTGTGTATTCAGTCCAGTCATTTTGTCAGTGTACGTTATGCACCAATTACTAGTGTGGTTATGAGCACATGAAACCAGTCTTGTTTAACCATATCCAGCTGCTCTGAAATGCAGTGACTACCATATATTTAGAACATCGTATGATGTATTTTGTTATGTAAAATTGCTTTTTGTACATGTCATTGCCATGTGTGATGTGGTTCAAACTTCAAAGCAATGTTATTTTAGTATTATTTATATGCTATTATAGTATTTATTAATATTTTGAATTAGCCTTGAATTAGATTTAGCATTTAACATTTTTTTTTTATATTTAAATTTTAGGTTTAAGTTTGTCATAAAGTTTGTGTGCTTTTGAGTGCTTTTCAAAGTGCATATTAATTTTATCCACACTCTGTATGGCTCATGTAATATGAATAGCACTGCAGTGCATTCATTTCTATATTGATTATAAATACATTTATTTTTATCATGGAATTATTTATTTGTGAATTCCCCTTTTAAAATATATAGTCAAAGTTTGTGACTGGGCATCCAGCCTGATCAGTGTCCTAAATGCTTTCGATATTTATAGACCAAAATCTGTGGCTGTCCCATTTGAGGATTCACTGTGGTTAACTCGCATGTGATCATATTTACTTATTATTAGTAATACGTCACAGGTGATGCATATCAATCATTGATGATCTGAGACATGTCAGCATTTATTTTAATCGCCAAGTTTTTTGCTGAGTTATTTTCAGTGAAAGATTTCCTCAGCCATTGTGATTTACATCATCCTTCTCGGTGAAAGTCAGACTATGTCCTTAAATTCTTGGCTTGAGAGATACATGTGAGTATTATATTTCAAGCAGCATAAACCCTGAAGTCTGTAATGGTCCCTGGTTTTAGGAGCCTTAGCGCTGTGCCAGACGGGAAGAACGCACTCCAGCCACACTCCCTGTTCTATTCACGGACATCAGTATCGGACGGCTGCTCCTGAATTCCACAGGTGTTCAATTAACAACTGCTCACTTTCAGGTCCTCCTGATAGGGATCGTTAGGGAATGAAGAGACATTGGTAACTCTTGACAGACCACTTGGGCTTTCTTGTCTCTTTCGGGAATCGCAAAATACCCCTATTTTCAAACTTTTTTGATAACCTGAGAGGTTGACAGCACTAACATTAGTGATTGACCGCAAAGAATAACCAGCAAACCATGTGCCTCTTTCCACACATACGTCAATGAGTGACAGATAACTAGTTGTCAAGACTATGGTTTCTTTCATGCAGCACATAGTGTATGCATTAATTGTTCTCTCTAAATTTGGTTGTGAGTCCTGAAAAGTTACTTCAGATATAGAATGAGATTGTCTGAACAGTGTATAAACAGAACATTTTTAGCACTCCATATTTGACTGATATCTGTAATCTGCTGCTATATGAACATTTTTCTTAGACCTTTCTGTCTTTCTCTTTCTGAAACTGGCAGCCACTAGAACTCATTTCCAGGAAATCTTACTCACTCTTATTCATTGTGTCCCATAAAGTTGTAAAATAAGCTCAGAAGCCTAGAATAGACCTGGATGAAGACAAATATATAATTATTTGTAATTAGAATATATTTCATGCCAAATAAAACCATCTTGATTTTTTCCCCTTGTTTTGTCAAGCCAACATTCTCTTTTTCCTCTTTTTAAGTCAAGTAATTTTGCTAAATATAAAATCCTAATGACATTGAATGGCTTGCAAACTAGCCACTAAAAATAATGCCAAGAAATAGAATATTTTGTCCTTGCTGACTGAAAGAAATTGTTTTTAATTATAAAGTTTGTGAAAATTACTTCTCGGTCAAAAATATTTAAAATTGTTTATAATATCTGCTTAATTTTTAACACAATTTTAAAGAAAAAGCTTTATTTAACATATTTCACATTTAAATGATTTCTTAGAGATAATCAGAGAATTCTTTCTCTACTTTCTTTGCATATGTAAAATCATAATTGTAGTTGACCAATAGATGGCAGATGAAATAGCGGTCATGCACTTCATTACCAATTTGGTTTTGCTGTTGTAACTGAATCCAGTGAAAGGTCTCTAGAGGTCAATACAGGCAGTATGTCAGGGTCAATCTCAGCTGTACAGCAGACCACACACACATACACATGCTAGACTGTTTCTGTGACTTTAATGACAGTTTCAGTGTCTGGTATAACTCCAGATCATATATTGGTGCAGCAGATTTTTTGTCAAGTTTATGTCTTTTCATTTTATGGGGGCAGCTGCAACGTCACAAATAATTTTGGCTACAGTACTACTGAGCTCATTGTTACATGTCAAATCAAATTATATTTTACAAGATTAGTACAGAATTCCTTATACTACCTTTTATATGTTTGGGGCCTCTAATGCTCATCAAGACTGCATTATTTGATAAAAATACAGAAAACAGTAGTACAGTGAAATATTATTACAAATAAAAATATTTTTAAGAAGATTTTTTAAAATGTAATTTATTCCTGTGATGGCAATGCTGAATTTTCAGCAGCCATTACTCCAGTCTTCAAAGTCACATGATCTTTCAGAGATCATTCTAATATATGCTGATTTACTGCTCAAAAAAACATTTATTATTTTTATCAATGTTGGAAACTGTTGTATGTTATATTTGTGTATACGCTGATACATTTTTAAAGTTTTTTTGTTTTTTTTTGTTTTAGGTTTTTGTCACTTTTGATAAATTTAATCAACCCTCTATGGACACCTTGGCAATTGAATCGCCATTGGCTAGTAAATTTTTTTGTTTACTCGCCAGACTCATCAATTCTGCATGTTATGTAAGACTTGCGCTCACTCTTGCTCTTTGCGCGTGTGAGAGAAAGTGACGGCGAGTCGTGCGCCTTCACACTAGAGTTTACGTTATGCCAAATACACAAACACAGGTGCGCTGCGCATCCATTGAGATGA
>NW_015659020.1:975079-976665 GCF_001515625.1 Sinocyclocheilus rhinocerous
GAGCTGGTGCTTTTTTTGGTCATTCAGTGTTCCTGTAAAAAAAAAAAAAACGAACAATAATACTGATAAGATATTATTATTATAAGAATTCTACTAATAAGAATAATATAAAAACGCACAAAGGATTAATGAGCTACTGGATTCATGAATATTAATCAGGTTGTGTGCGTTTGCTCGTTAATGCATTCATGTGGAAAAACAATTATTTGCACCAAATCTTTGAATGGTAATGTTGTAATACAGTAGTAGAATTCCATTTAACCCTGTATTTTTTCAACTGAAATAGAGTGCTAATCATGCTAATGACAAACTCATAAAAAATTTCATTCAGTCATCAGAAAGAGGTAGTAATACACATCCGATCTGAATAATAAGGGCTGTCAACCGCAGAGACAAGCTGTTTTTTCCAGCACAGAATCAGGTGTCAAAACTATCCACTCCTGACCACTTGAGCAGAACATTGACCATGTTGTACAAGTGTATGATTACAATGTGAACAAGTGTGGCATCTGGTTTAGCAATGGAGTGGCAGAGCAGTTATGTAGCTACTGAAGGTTTTTAGTTGCACAGATTCACTTTTCAGCCAGTCAGTTTACTGATGTAACATATTCCACTTGCTTCACTCACAGAGAGCGTCCATCCTCACCTTCCTGTAATTTAGTACTAGTTAAGTCTTTAGGCTTGGCGTGAGAAAGCAGATACATCCCCTTGCCTGTGTAAATCACATCTTAGCTCTTCAGCTATTGACTAATTGCACTCATTATCAGACTCGTACCCTCTACCTGCTGATTAGCAAGCTGCTCTGTGAATCCTGTAAAGGAAACAGAACTCTAACAAGCAAGCAAGCAAGAGCATTCAGGCAATGGCTCCAGGCCACCGTTTTCAGGCCAGACACTGCATGCCATTTAGTTGGGTCCCAGTCGCCTGACAATTACCAGTGTGCATGAGAATCCTAGAGAGAGTTCTCTCTGAACTATCTGTCTAAATGTGGTAAAAGTGGGGTGAGGGGCCAGTAAAGTGGAAAGCCTTTTCAGAGTTCAGGGCTCAGATGTGTAATACAGTATGCCTCAAAGTACTGTAGGACATCTGTTTGAAAGTGATAAATGAGTTTGTGGAAAACAGTATGTGGATTTTGTTATTTTTTCACTTTTTATGTTTTTTTGTAAAGGCATCTTTAAGGGATAGTTCGCCTGAAAAAACATTTGCTCATGTTTTTTCGAACCCATATGACTTTCTGTCTTCTTTGAAACATGAATGGTGATATTTTGAAGAATAACTTATATGTGGTACAATTCAAAAGTTTGAGGTTGGTAAATGTTTTGATGTTTGAAGTTTCTTATGCGTACCGAGGCTGCATTTATTTAATCAAAAACACAGTAAAACATTATTACATTTTAAAATGACTGTAATAACATAATGGCAAAACTAAACTTTCATCAGTCGTAACTCCAATCATCAGTCACATGATCCTACATAAAACATTTCAATATGCTGATTTGATGCTCAAGAAAGTAATTTTATTATTAATGTTAAAAACACTTGTGCTGCTATATATATACAGTATATATATATATACATATATATAT
>NW_015659020.1:976699-977486 GCF_001515625.1 Sinocyclocheilus rhinocerous
CTCACTCAAGCCGGCCAACCACGCCTTTCACCCCGAACCTAAAGGGGAATCTAAGGAGGAGAAGTTTAGCCCACGGAGGGCTTCTGTTCCCGAGTTTAGCCCACAGAGGGCTCCTGTTCCCGAATTTAGCCCAGAGAAGGCTCCAGTCCCCGAGTTTAGCCCACGGAGGACTCCTGTCCCCGAGTTTAGCCCAGAGAGGGTTCCAGTCCCCGAGTCTAGCCCAGTGAGGGCACCTATCCCCGAGTCTAGCCCAGTCCCCGAGTTTAGCCCAGAGAAGGCTCCAGTCCCCGAGTTTAGCCCAGAGCGGGCTCCATGTGTTTCCATGCCCTTATTTGGTTCTTCCGGTTCCTGTTCCTGTTCTAATTGTTTATTGTTTCATTAGTTCCAGGTGTGTCTCATCATCCCATCCTTTAGTCCTGTGTATTTATAGTGAGCCCTGTTCTAAGTTTTGTCGTCCGGTATTGTGAATGTCTGTGAATGTGTCAACCTCTCCTGCTACGTGTGTTTTTCCTGGTTACCTTAAAGACATTAAAATCTCCTGTGTTGATGTACTCCTGGTCTCCTCATTCCTCGCTCCCGCACCGTAGTGAAACGTGACACCTTCCTAATATGTGACCCTGGACCACAAAACCAGTCATAAGGTTAAATTTTTCGAAATTCATATTTGGCCGAGATACAACTATTTGAAAATCTGGAATCTGAGGGTGCAAAAAAAAAATCTAAATATTGAGAAAATCGCCTTTAAAGTTGTCCAAATGAAGTTCTTAGCAATGCATATTACTAATCA
>NW_015659020.1:979359-1015657 GCF_001515625.1 Sinocyclocheilus rhinocerous
GTCTGCCTTGGGAAAGCTAGTGTGTCTCCTACATAGTGATAACACTCGTTGCCTTCTCTAGTGCAGCTCAACCAGGTCTCGTCCCATTCGTCGGTATTTGTGATATCACAAATCCTGGAAAATATGCGTTGTAGTCCAAACAAGTCGTTCGTTGTAGTTTTTGAAAAGTGATTTCTGTTAAATAAAATATCTCCTTTTGAAATGGACTTTGAGCTTTGCAACTTTGCAGATCTTTTTTATGCTCAAACAGCAACAATACAGACTAACTAAAGTTGAAAAAGTGAAAAAGCATAATAGGACCCCCCTAAGACCCCCTTTGTGGTCCAGGGTCACATATTGTGTTGGTCCCCCTTTTGCTGCCAAAACAGCCCTGACCCGTCGAGGCATGGACTCCACTAGACTCCTGAAGGTGTGCTGTGGTATCTGGCACCAAGATGTTAGCAGCAGATCCTTTAAAGGGTTAGTTCACCCAAAAATTATAATTCTGTCATTAATTACTCAAAACGTAGCAAGGACATAAAATATCTTAATTTGTGTTCCGAAGATGAACGAAGGTCTCACGTGTTTGGAACGACGTGAGGGTGAGAAATTTTTGGGTGAACTATCCCTTTAAGTCCTGTAAGTTGCAAGGTGGGGCCTCCATGGATCGGACTTGTTTGTTCAGCACATCCCACAGATGCTTGATTGGAGTAAGATCTGGGGAATTTGGAAGCCAAGTCAACACTTCAAACTCGTTGTTGTGCTCCTCAAACCATTCCTGAACAATTTTTGCTTTGTAGCAGGGCACATTATCCTGCTAAAAGAGGCCACAGCCACCATGGAACACTGTTTCCATGAAAGGGTGTACATGGTCTGCAACAATGCTTAGGTAGTGGTACGTGTCGAAGTAACATCCACATGGATGGCAGGTTTCCCAGCAGAACATTGCCCAAAGCATCACACTGCCTCCGCCGGCTTGCCTTCCTTGTATGTTTACCCAGGTAAGCGACGTACACTCCCCTGGCCATCCACGTGATGTAAAAGAAGATGTGATTCATCAGACCAGGCCACCTTCTTCATCATTTGAGCTACAGTAGCTCGTCTGTTGGATCGGACCACATGGGCCAGCCTTCGCTCCCCACGTGCTTCAATGAGCCTTGGCCGCCCATGACCCTGTCGCCGGTTCACCACTGTTCTTTCCTTGGACCACTTTTGATTGATACTGACCACTGCACACCAGGAACACCACACAAGAGCTGCAGTTTTGAAGATGCTCTGACCCAATTCTTATGATTGCCCATTTTACCTGCTTCTAACACATCAACTTTGATGACAAAATGTTCACTTGCTGCCTAATATATCCCACCCACTAACAGGTGTCGTGATGAAGAGATAATCAGTGTTATTCATTTCACTGGTCAGTGGTCATAATTTGATGCCTGATCGGTGTATGTATATATTTTCAAAAGAACAGCATTTATATATAAAATAGAAAATAGAAATATTGTAACAATGTAAAAGTCTTTACTGTAGGAACACATTCACTATTATACACTAAGCATTTTCCCTCAATAAACTCATAATTTGCTTCTTATTGATTGTAAGTAAGGTAGTTGTTGTTGTAGTAGTTGTGTTTAGATTTAAGGGATCTAGATGGTCATGCAGAATAAGGCATTCATATCTGCTTTTAAAGTACTAATAAACAGCCAATATGCTAGTAATATGCACATTAATAAGCAACTAGTTAATATTTAATAGTGTTCCCTAATCTAAAGTGTCCCAAAACTGATAAAACAACACCATAAGTGTCATATAAGTCCATATGACTATATGTATATTTATGAACAATTCTTTTCTTTCTTTTGTCCTGATCTTCTTTAACACACTGAATAAACATACAGCTTACTGGAGAGGAATAATGAATCTGAAATCTTGGAATGTTATGCACAAGCTGTATTAACTACATTTATGATACTTTTTTTTGGTGCTTTTGCATAATACTGTTTCCATGAAAGGGTGTACATGGTCTGCAACAATGCTTAGGTAGTGGTACGTGTCGAAGTAACATCCACATGGATGGCAGGTTTCCCAGCAGAACATTGCCCAAAGCATCACACTGCCTCCGCCGGCTTGCCTTCCTTGTATGTTTACCCAGGTAAGCGACGTACACTCCCCTGGCCATCCACGTGATGTAAAAGAAGATGTGATTCATCAGACCAGGCCACCTTCTTCATCATTTGAGCTACAGTAGCTCGTCTGTTGGATCGGACCACATGGGCCAGCCTTCGCTCCCCACGTGCTTCAATGAGCCTTGGCCGCCCATGACCCTGTCGCCGGTTCACCACTGTTCTTTCCTTGGACCACTTTTGATAGATACTGACCACTGCACACCAGGAACACCACACAAGAGCTGCAGTTTTGAAGATGCTCTGACCCAATTCTTATGATTGCCCATTTTACCTGCTTCTAACACATCAACTTTGATGACAAAATGTTCACTTGCTGCCTAATATATCCCACCCACTAACAGGTGTCGTGATGAAGAGATAATCAGTGTTATTCATTTCACTGGTCAGTGGTCATAATTTTATGCCTGATCGGTGTATGTATATATTTTCAAAAGAACAGCATTTATATATAAAATAGAAAATAGAAATATTGTAACAATGTAAAAGTCTTTACTGTAGGAACACATTCACTATTATACACTAAGCATTTTCCCTCAATAAACTCATAATTTGCTTCTTATTGATTGTAAGTAAGGTAGTTGTTGTTGTAGTAG
The DNA here is from genome assembly GCF_001515625.1 of Sinocyclocheilus rhinocerous. Classification (NCBI taxonomy): domain Eukaryota; kingdom Metazoa; phylum Chordata; class Actinopteri; order Cypriniformes; family Cyprinidae; genus Sinocyclocheilus; species Sinocyclocheilus rhinocerous. Next base: position 982,121 of record NW_015659020.1, read on the forward strand.
TTGTGTTTAGATTTAAGGGATCTAGATGGTCATGCAGAATAAGGCATTCATATCTGCTTTTAAAGTACTAATAAACAGCCAATATGCTAGTAATATGCACATTAATAAGCAACTAGTTAATATTTAATAGTGTTCCCTAATCTAAAGTGTCCCAAAACTGATAAAACAACACCATAAGTGTCATATAAGTCCATATGACTATATGTATATTTATGAACAATTCTTTTCTTTCTTTTGTCCTGATCTTCTTTAACACACTGAATAAACATACAGCTTACTGGAGAGGAATAATGAATCTGAAATCTTGGAATGTTATGCACAAGCTGTATTAACTACATTTATGATACTTTTTTTTGGTGCTTTTGCATAATTTTAAAGTTTAAAAACGACCTGAAAAGTATTTAAATCTTCACCTTTTGTGTTAAAATTGTCTCTCTACCTGTGTCTATAAACACTTTTTCTTCTCTGTTTACATTAGGAATTTACCTGTTTGATATGACCTACATTGACTCCGCCTACCCTGCTTCTGACAGCATCATCGAGACTGAGCAAAGAACCAATCAGATGAACAATCTACTGCGCATCATCTCCTATCTACAGGTGTCCTGTAACTACGGTAAGTTGCTTTCAGAAACCATATTCATTTTCAATTGATTATGTACATGTATATGTACATTTTCATGTTAATGTTCAGATCTCGTTAAAAGAAAAAAGGAAATCTAAATTATAAAACTGCACACAGTGTATTGATGTGAGAATTTACGCCCCGCAGATCATTTAGTCATGTTACCACACGTGCAGAAGTATTTGATGTCAGTGCGCTACATCGAGGAGCTCCAAAAGTTTGTGGAGGATGACAATTACACGTAAGTTACCCAAACACATTGCAATGCTCAGTAGCCTTTATTTAGCTGAACTGATTGTTTTGGGTGATTTTAGCTTTGTGTTCTGCCCTGCAATTTATTGCACTTCATAAACGTCTATGCCAGCTTTCACTTTAAACTGCCCACATCTGTAAGACCCCTGTAAATCGAGACCCTCCCTGGTTTTAACACTTCATTTTGCACAGCTGCCTATACTATTTATTAAAACATGTGCTGTCTGTGGACTTTATGTCTTCTTGGTTTGGCTGCATGGCCCACCGGCCAACCAAACACCCAATTTACCGGAGACAGCTGCACCAACTTGGCATGACTTTATGCTACAATATAATCCCTATTTCCTTTACCTCAGGCTTCATAAACATGTGAAGCCCATAATGTATTTTCCTAGTACAGTCTTATATAATATGGTTTTCTAAAAAATTGTGCTATGTGGTGTGGTATGACAAATGAATGTTATGAATGAGATTTCGAAAACAGTATCATTTTTGGAAATGTTACATGCTGCACATGTTATGTATTATGCATACATGTGGCTTTCTGCCTCTACAAAGACAAGCCTAGCATTGATGTTTTCATCATTATTAAATGAGTTTTCCCTGTTTCCTCCGGAGCTTTTTTCACTCCTACTGTGTGGTCCTGTTTGTCTGTCTCACAGAAAGGGCAGGTGGTTTTATTGCGGTCCAATTTCTTGCCGTCTAGACACTTATGAACGCAACATCAGGAATTGCAAAACTCTGGATCCCCATGTTTCCACTGTTTCCATGTGGAAATGTCAAAGTTAATTTTCAGTTAGGTGGCTCTTTCAAGTGGTGTGTTGAAGTGTTGAAGACATTCATAAGATATTTTATAATCTTTTTTTATTTATAATTGTTTAATAATTATAATTTTATAAAAATGCATTAAAAAAAAATTTGAACCTACAGTAATTTAAACTGCTGTTTTGGCACCAAGTGTTGGTTTGTAATTACTGACAAATGTATGTTTTCCCTAAATTAGGTTTATATATGCATATTGTACAATAACTTGTACAATATACATATCGAATGGTTAAGCTTCCCGTGTGTCACAAGCTTTTATGCTTTTATATCAAATGATCAAAGTATTATTTGAATAGTTGGATACATTCAAGAAGGTCATGACCTCTGAAATGTAACGGGCCAAAATCACCATTTTAAGGGTCAATGCAGATATCTTATCTTATTTTTTCAATGTCACGTGAAAGGAAAAAATTTACCACTTTTGTGACAAGTGCGATATTTTTATTCTAATCTGATTTATGCAGACAGATAAAAGACTGGAACTCAGTAGAGACGGTGATATATATCAAGATCTTTAGTTGTTTCATTTTAGAAAAGCTGGATTATTTTGCCTTGGTGTAATTTTCCTCACTGAATCATTTCTGACTGGCGACAGTAATGAGTTAAAGCTGTTGCTCTGGTAATGCTTTCAAACACGTCCCCATATGAGAAAATAAAGAAAGGCACCTTTTTGGCAAAGTGACATAATTCACACATCTTTTCCATGCTTCGTTAAAAAATTACTCGCCTGGCTTACTTCAGTATCAGGTGAAACTTCTCAAGTGAAACTAGGCCATGCAGAGATAAACGTTTACATGGAGTCTGTACCATAATGAAAAACATGTCACGAAGATGTAGTGCATATCAAGGGGAAGCTATTCGGTCATGGTGTAAATAAAGATGTTTGTAATAATTTTTCTTAAATCTTTATCTGGTTCTTGAACTTCAGTTGTTTTAATATAGTGTGTCTAGTTAAAAGATCACTAAAATAAAGTATTGTACAAAAGACAACCCAACAAAGTTGCTATTTATGAAAGTGTATTTATTGTACCATATTATTAAGTGCTCATATTTAGACATTCAGACAGTGACTGAGCTCCATGTGAAATTGTCCATGTGAATTGACAACACCAAAGGATACATGGCCGCCAGAGGAGGATGGGTTTGGTGGAATGGATGGGACTGCAGTATAATGGTTGTGTTTGGGGGAATGACATAATTGTCTGGCAGTCTGTGGGGTTGGAAAACCTCAGCGATCCTGGGTCACAGTCTTAAAATCCTTAGCCCATGCTTACAGCATGTCCTGCCATCTGGCACCGCTGTTACAGAGAGCTCTGTGGAGCTGGGCTAGAATAGAGAGGTCGTTTTCAGAAAACAGGGCCAGTTGTGCCTAATATTTTGTTGCTTTTTTTATTTAGGGCTGTCAGTTTAACGCGTTAATTAATTAGTTATGAAAAGTAACATGATTCAAATATTTTAATGCAGTTAATGCACTGACCCCACCCACAGACCAGTACGTCATCTTACATTTCATACAGATGACTGTTGACAAATATGATGCAGGGCAAAATCTCCATAAATGCAGTTATGGCCTAAAATTCAAGATATTGTGGCAAAAAATGCCCATGAGTTTTTGTCTCATATTTATATCATATGATAAGCAATATCACATGAGCAGCGAGAGCAATATCACACGAGTGCAAATGTGATTTTATACAACAGTTCAGTAAATAAGTTAATATTGTGTTACATTTTAAACACAAATTTGTAATATCTACTTGATACATTCTCATTTAACACAATAATGGCTTTAAATGATCTTTTGTGGGTAATTTCACAGCCAAATTTAATTTGTGATTCATTAGATTAATTAATTGACACATCATGTAATTAATTAGATAAAAAATTTGAATCAACTGACAGCCCTACTTTTTTTTTTATCATTTCTTTCAAAAACACTTCTGAACGGTGGGTCTGAGAGGTAAAAATATGATGCGTACCAGGGCCTTATCCACCAGCAAATACTTGTGTGGCATGTTATGACTAAATGTTTATATGTATGTATTCATTTATTTTCTATTAGTCAAAGAATCCTAAAAATATGTCAAAAAATATTAAGAAGCACAACTGTTTTCAACATTGATTATTATGAGAAATATTTCAAATATATTTCATCAGTATTTTAGAATAATTTCTGGAAATGTTGAAAATTCAGCTTTGCCATCACAGGGATAAATTACATTTTAAAATATATTACAATAGAAAAAATTATTTCACAATATTGCAGTTTTCCTGTATTTCTGATACACACACTCTCATCATACATGCAAGATTTGTCAAGCATGGGGAAAACAAATAGAACAATTTAATACCTGAATGAATTTTTGCCTTGATGAATTTGCTCACGTATGTGTTACTTTGTTACTTTGTCTTTAACAAAAATTGTAAAATGTCAAATTGAAATATGTTGCAATCGAAATTTGCTTTGCTTGAGAAAACTTGAAAATATACAGTTTCATTTGATTCATAGTACATTTAAAGTAATGTTAATATTAGCCAGCTGGTGAACTCATTCTCTAAAATCACTTGGGTAGGCAGAGCATTCGCGGCTATATGGACTACGCACCCTAATATTTGTGCACACACACACATTACCCAGATTTAAAATGTTTTGGGGAATATTAAGGGGTGAAGCTCAGTGCAAAATGGAAAATCACAGCCTAACTAGCAAATGCTAACCTTAACTAGCTTAGCCAGCTTTCACGACCCTACGTCATTTTACAGTTATTGTTTTTGTGCTTCGTTCCAAAAACTATACTCTTTCTGTAAAAAAAAAAAATCAGTATTATCTTTTCCCATAATAGTGTCCTTTTCAAACACAATTATTCAACTCTATGTATAAGCATAATGATGAATAATGATACAGATGAATACTGTGACTGTGAGAGAAACTTACTAAGTTTAAACTAGGGATGCACCGATACCACTTTTTCCAGTACTCACCCGATACCGATACTTTTATTTTTGGTACTTGCCGATACCGAGTACCGATACCAATATTTTTATTGCATTTGTACATTTTTTAAATATTGGGTACAGAAACCAAGAGGGTATGCATAATGTGAGTTGGTTAACTTAATTTATCAAATAGATACAGTCAAACCAAAATTTATTCAGACACCTTCAACATTTCTCACATTATCACAGTTTATTCGCTATAGTTTAGAAAATGGTAATAAAATATAACAAGAACTCAGAGTTACACGCGCTTTGCTGTAATAATGCAGGGAACCACTCGTTATAAATCTCCTAACTGTGATATTTTCAGAAATAGAAGTCGCGTTTTTTCATCTGAAACGTGCTGCGATTTATATTCCAAAGCCACTCATATAATGCAGAAACACTCAAGCAAGCAAAACACGCGCAACGCGTGCAGGTATTTGTACTGCTGCAGAATAGTACAGCCTAGCGCATTTCACACAAGCTGCTAGATTCACTTTCGGTAAGTTTGAAAATAAATTATGTTTATAGTGAATGCCCCTATGAATGGTTTTATTTTAACGATTTCGTTTTAATCCAAATGATGTGTGCTAAGTGAGTGAACAAGATCACACAACAGAAGTGCACGCGCGCTCTCTCTCTCTCTCTCTCTCTCTCTCTCTCCCTCTCCCTACCGTTAAGTAACTTGTGCATTGCTTTACTTACTTGTTTCCGACCGAACTACAAACTTTCCAGTGATGTCTGTGAGAAAGATATATTCACTGGACAAGCTCGCGCATCTGCGCCGCCGCGCGCTCAATCCACTCAGCATGCTTTGTTTATCAGCTCGCGCACATCAGCTATACAGACGTTAATACTGAATGTTTAACATTATATTCATTGCATACATATACTTCGTAGTAGACATCCTTAACTCCATTCTGCTGTCTGTTGTTCTGTTGTTGGTGTTTCTTTGTCTGAATATGGCGCTTATCACATGCTGTGTGGTATCGGCGTTTGGTATTGGGGCATTTTAACGAGTACGAGTACGAGTACAGGAGACCAGTATCGGGCCCGATACCGATACCAGTATCGGTACCAGTATCGGTATCGGTGCATCCCTAGTTTAAACCATGTTGTCAAATATTATTTTATTGACTATAACCCTGTCACAACTCTTTTGTACAGACTATCATTGAAGATTGAGCCTGGGAACAGCTCACCTCGTCTGGTATCCTCCAAAGAAGACCTTGGAGGTAAAGTCTTTATCCCTTCATCCTTTCAGTTTACTTTTCTCAAAAACTCCTCCTGGAAGTGGTTAACTCTGCTCTTTTTTTTCCTGAGTTTTGATTACCAGTGGAAAAATGGAGGATCATCAGTAATTCAGCTAAAGTACCTCAGCTATACCTGACTGGGGAGGTGCTGCATGGACTGCATTATGTCTGGAAGTCGTTGATGGTTAGAGAGATTCTGCAGATGTGAAAGTTGGAGGGGCAATGAAAGAGTGAGATCCATGTAAACTAGCATTTTCAGGGTGATGTAGATCAGTCCCTCGGACGCTTGTTTAAACAGAGTGACTTTTCTTCAATTATTCCATGAGCTTATTCTTCTCAGTCTGGCAGATAAAAACCACCTGCTGTCAGTAGAGTGGCTCTGGAGGAGCCGTCTTTCTGGATCATTGTGGTCTTTGGTAACTTTCAGAAAGACCTTTGAAGGTTAAAGTTAACTGTTGACTTAAAATGCATAAGCTTAAGTCGTCTTCTCACAAACATTGAAGTTTGTGGCCATGGTTCTTTCAAAGTTTACATAAACATCCAAAATATACAAAACACAAATTGTGTGTAAAAATGCATTGTGGAGTGAGTAAAATATATCTGTGCCTGGAAAATAAAAATTTTTACTACTTTAAAAACAAGTTATTATTTTATTACTGAAACTTGGTTCATTTGTGCAGTAAATTTAAAATAAATAATAAATGTCCTAGCTAACCTTAACAAGAATGGCACGTTTTAACATCCATTGTGCAAGAGTAGTTTTCAGTTTTATGCACTAATGACAGAAATGTGGCTTATGGGTGAACGCCAGAGCTGTATAGAGTAGAAACAGGTTTTAAAAGTGTGTTTGGTCCTTGTACCTCAAGACAAGCATCTGAGGTTAATGGAGAGTTTGAATGAGATCATGGTGTATGTCAGTTCCTCTCATAAGATGCAGAGCAATTAGGATGTTTCCTATTTCTGACTATCAGATGGTGGAGTGGGAAATTGAACTGCACTATGCATTTTATGGTTGTAACAGCTGTGGCAGAACTGGACAAACACATGGAGACATCTAGGTGGAAATTGGTTATGGAAAGAATCTGATTTGTTTGTACTACTGCAGTTTTTATATGTAAGTTGTACGATGACATCATTGGTCTTTCTCATAGACTCAGAAAGCATTGTGAAAATGAATGTATATTATTTTTTTTATTTTTTGGGGGGTAACATTTTAGTATAGGGACCGATTCTCACTATTAACTAGTTGCTTATTAGCATGCCTATTATTAACATATTGCCTGTTTATTAGTACTTATAAAGCACATTATTAATCCTACCCAATACCTAAACCTAACAACTACCTTACTAACTTTTAATAAGAAGCAAATTATGAGTTTATTGAGGCAAAATTGAATCTTAAAATAAAGATTCATCGGAAGCTTCATTGGAAGCTTATTTTAATTGAATCTTAAAATAAAGTGTGACCATTTAAAAAATAAATAAATAAATAAATAAAAAATCTGGGATGTCAAGTTTAATTCATTGTGATTTGATTTACATAAAATCCTCCTTCACTTCATTTTTTTGTTACAGTATGATGTGACAGTGTCTCTAAAACTAAGCATGTAATTTAAGATACTCTTTGGGAGACATTTTTATTCTAATATTGACAATATTATATTTTACTTTATTTTACTATTTGTGATCCTGGACCACAAAACCAGTCATAAGGGACACTTTTTTGAAACTGATATTTATACATCATCTGAAAGCTGAAATAAGCTTTCCATTGATGTATGGTTTGTTCGGATAGGACAATATTTGGCCGAGATAACTATTTGAAAATCTGCAATCTGAGGGTGCAAAAAAATCAAAATATTGAGAAAATCGCCTTTAAAGCTGTCCAAATGAAGTCCTTAGCAATGCATATTACTAATCAAAGTAATTGTTGGCTATTGCTACACATATACCCATGCTACTTATGACTGGTTTTGTGGTCCAGGGTCACATTTTATTTCATAATTCCAAGTTCCAACATTATATATTGTGTGTACTAAAACCATGTGAAACAGATCATCAGATGATTATTTATTAATTCATGCATTACATTTATGCATTTTTGATCATATATCTTAGCTAAATTTAATAAGGCGAAATGTAGAGTCAGCTGATCATAAAATAGCCCCTAACAGGGTAATCAGGACCCCATCCCAGTAAAATCAATTAATCACATACTATAATTGCTAATACTTGAAAAATTAATTTGAGATATCACCCACTTAGATTACATTTGGTCTGATTATGCAGATCACTTAATTTCATTTCACATTCATTTGAATACTAATGACAAATTGATAAAATATAAAAATTGGATTAAAATAGAATATTTTGAGGGTGCCAGAGTAATCATATCCATCATATAAATTTAATTATGATTTTCTGTTAATAAACATTGCACTCTTGCTGTTGAATGTGTAAACATCCTTTGGTACTGTATATTTCATAGGATATTCATGCTGGTATTCATTTCTATTGACACTCTTGTAAATACTACTCTGTTGGGCACTAAACTAGATGTTTTCTTGGCCCAGATATCTAGTGTTTTAAAGGCCTCTAATGTTGCGATATTTACAGGCATTAGAGCTAGTCACTTCCGATTGTTAGTTGGGAACAGGGGCGGATCTACCGGGGTGGCACGGGGTGGCAACTGCCACCCTAAGAAAAAGCCCACCTGCCACCCCAGAATTATCACAGAATAAAATATAAATGTATGCAGTGTTTCATGTGCTACTTTTCAGCCGCGGCGATGACAGAGTACGCAAAATAATGGCAAAAAACACGTCTTTCAATAAACTGTGCACGATGGTTGCACGCGCACGCAGCGTGCCAGTGTAGTCGGCTTCATTAACAAATGACACTTTTGAACCGGAGTCAAAACCACAAAGCGTGGCCCAGTTCACTACTAATGAATTGTTTATACATTTGTTCGTGAATCAGATAATTACTGCTTCTCAGCTAACTCAGAAGTCCTCTGAGAAATCTAATCCCGTCCTGATGTGTCTGAGATGCATCGCGTAATTGTTTGGTGATCCGATTCTCCGACCGCTCGCTCCACTTTCATCATGGATATAAGCCGTAACAATAACATGAAATCAATAAGATGCCGATCACGGAAACTAATAGCAGAATTAGGAAAGAATCTAGTCGTATTGCAGTTTTCTCGATTGTTAATATAACAAATTTCCAAAGGGTGCCGCGACTAAAGAAAGGTTGGGAAACACTGATTTAGAAGATGAAAACCAAACAAAGTTAAGTCTGACACAGAGAAAGGGACCGATGGCCGGCCAGCTGGGGTTCGTCTTTATTTAAATTTATGTGTGTGTACTTGTAACATGTTTGGTTGGTAAAATAGATGTTGTAAATTCAAATCAGAGCGTCTTCCGTGTCTGGAATGGATGTATTCTTGAGTCTATAAATGTAACAATAATATAATAAGATAACCTTGTTTGAAATGGGTTTGGCTAAAAGAAAATTTTGGTTTCGTCTATACTACTAGGTACTTATACTATATTGACTGGGTTAAATAGAATTGCATTTCTAAAAAGAGACTAAAATACAATTTTCATTGACTAAAACTAGACTAAATGTCATCAGTTTTCGTCGACTAAAACTAGACTAAATGTCATCAGTTTTCGTCGACTAAAACTAGACTAAATGTCATCAGTTTTCGTCGACTAAAACTAGACTAAAATGCTCAGACTTTTAGTTGACTAAAACTTGACTAGACTAAAAAGAGTATGAACATGACTAAAACTAATAAAAACTAAAATGACAGTTTCACACAAAGACTAGACTAAAACTAAAATTAAAACAGGCAGCCAAAAACAACACTATGTGAATGTTGTACAGTCTTGCTCGAGACTAAAAAATGAGTTGAAAGTGTACCGAGCTGCGAAAGAGACATTGTTTCTCAAGCGCTTTCCGAGAGCGCTACTTGAGACGGAGTGAAACACGGACAAATGCGTTTCCCCACTCCACCGCCCAGTTTTGCGTAGGGCCCCCAGAAGTATAGGATCGGCACTGGCTGAGTCAATCATGATCTACAGGGGTTTTATACTTACACATACAGTATAATTACAGTTCAGTACCAGTACATTAGATAATGGAAATGTAACTATTCTATACAGTAAACTGTAGCATGTTGTACACCTTCAAACGTGTGACTGTCAAATTTTGTTTGTAACCGTTTTTTATGTGTACTGCATTTTTGCAGAACTGAGAAATGACTGCCTAGAGATATAGCTAGTCTTGTGTCAGGAGACCAAGAAACTGCTATAGTACTGTATACTGTAATAAAATTTGGCAGAATGTGCAGAGGATGCTAAATTTACTTTTTTATTTTTTTACTGTACTGTATTGTGGTGTATACCAAGTTCATACAATTATTTGGTATTTGAACTTTTCTAGTGCTTTTCATTTACTGCAAGATTACTTTACAGTAGTAAAAATGAAAACTATTTTTCCCCAAAAGTTCATTGCTGAATTATACATCTGTATCTGTAATTTAATTTATGTATACTGTAATAGACATTGAGCTGCAAAAATAATTCCTGAATCCTAGTAAGAGGTTTTTTTTTGTTAGAGTGTTATTGATCTTAGTGTGCACTGGGCAGGAAAGTCATCTGTGTATTTGAATTGTGTGTAAGCATTTACAGTTTTTTTTCAACACAGTTTCTGAAACCTGACACCAGAACCACACATCAAATCTGCAAAACCATACAATAATTTTTGGCCTTTGACTCAGTTTTCAATTTCATAAAACACTTTTTGCAAAACACAACACAAGAATGACAAAATAACCTTATATAATTCATAATATACATGGTTGAGTACATTATGCACTCATACACTATGTACTTATGCACTGTTTATAGTGCGTCATTTGGGACGCAGCTTTTGTTTGGCCTTCCAAAAGAGGACGATATCCGTTTCATCATGCCTGGAGCTGATCCGTGCTGTTTTCGCTGAGGAAATAAATCAACTTTGCGCTGTGGATCGCCGGATCGACTTTCACCGTGGACGAAGCGGAGTCCAGCCCGGGGTCGTCACATGTGGTTGCCGCAAGCCCGCCGGCCGTTCCTCACTCAAGCCCGCCGGCCGCCGCTCACTCTAGCCCGCCGTGTGTGACGCATTTTATGGAGGACTGTTTCCTGAACCTGCAGAGTAGCCTATAATGCGTCTGTGGCACAAAGGCTGTTTCTATAAAGTGGGGCAGTTCCAACTTTGCAAGGACAGTCTGGCATAATGTGTTTTTTTAACCTTAAACCACATAAACACATTTCATTACACCAAATACACGACATAATGTTCTTTTTAGCAACGTCATATGACCCCTTTAATATTATGGAAAATGTGTTTGCAAATGTTTGAGATGTGTTTGTGATATTTTGAATGCAGTGCTTCATTTTGCAAGAGATGTGAGGCATTTTGCATTTTGTGTGTGCAATTCTTGGATTTGTGTGTAAAGTTTTGAAAAAGGAGGCAAAGTTTTGAAAATGTGTGTAAGCAGTTGAAAAAAACTGGTAGAAAAACTAATAACTAGATTGAAAAGTTTGAAAGACAAATTTATGCTGGTTTGTCTTAACCTTCTTTGGTGATACAAGCTCAGAAACATTTATAACCTTTTGGAAGTTTTTTATATTGTGTATTGACTTGGTGCCATGATGGATATTGAAATGTTGTTATTTATTTTTCATTTTAAACAGTAGCCTATAGATGATTACTTAATGGTAATACAATATTCGTGAACACAACTGTATGTCAGACCATAAATCCCCAAAAACTATGCATGGGGGCTTGCTTTGGTGTTGCCACCCCTCATAGACCCCATGCCACCGCTTTGCCACCCTAAATATTATTTTCTAGATCCGCCCCTGGTTGGGAACAAAGTCTGGTTTCATTTAGGTAAGGGCTCTTCTTACCCATTATGAGACTTATTAACCTACTATAAAAGACAGTGGGGAATGTCATAATTAACATACTCCTAATAATAATCCAAAGCCATTTCCAGCATTGCCACACATCCCCCTCTGGTTTGACTTTACAGTGGAAAAGGCCTATAAACATGACTGCAGGGAACATTTTCACTGGCTGTCCACTTATTTTTTGCTACTTTGGAGTGGTATTCTTGTTTACCAGGCCGGTAATACTGTGGCTGGGTTGAGAAATGAGCCATCCTCTTTGACACAAAGCCTAACTTTCTGCTGTGGAACTATGGGACTGTTTTCAAATGTTAGCCTTCTGAGAGCCATAATTATCCACATGCAGCTTTAATAGGTGCTAGTAAGCATTTTATGGTTGTTAGTTTTGAATAGCACAGGAATGGGCTTTACGAATGCAGCTTCGGTCTACATATAACTTTTTCAATAAGCAAGGAGATCTATGACAATTAGTATGTGAGTTTATGTACCATATTTACTTGGAGGTGTAAGTGTTGTCATAAGTGTGTGTGTGTGTGTGTGTGTGTGTGTGTGTACAGGACCCTCAGAAGAGTCTGTCTCAGTGAGGTATAACCGACGACCAACCTGTCCTGATACATCAGTGGTTGCCCACCTTCCAACACCACCTCCTGCCCGACACAGGAAGAGCCACAGTCTGGGGAACAAGTAGGTATCACACTACATTATGAGAAAAGTTCACCCCTCACAACACATATGACAAGTGTGAAAAAGTACACTTTAGCATACGTTTAAAAAGAGTGTTTATTTCAAAAATAGTATACATGTAATATACATAAGTGTGAACTGAACAGACACTGAATTGTATATTAATAGCAATGAAGTGAAAATGTATGTATTATAGTTTAAATTTATGTTAAATGCAATTAGCTGAATTGTAGTGTGCTTTATTGACCCACTTAAGTAGGGCCTACAGTAAGTACTTTTTTTATATATTTTCATAATTATTTCACTTATCTTTTGAAACATGGTTAAAGGGATAGTTCACCCAAGAATGAAAATTCTGTCATCATTTACTCGTCCTCAGGCTATTTCAAACCTGTATGAATATCTTTCTTCTGCTGAACACAAAAGAAAATATTTTGAAGAATGTAACCAAACAGTTGCTGGTCCCCATTGACTTCTATAGTATGTTTGTCCATACTCTGGAAGTCAATGGGGACCAGCAACTGTTTGGAGACCAACATTCTTCAAAATATCTTTTTTTATGATCTACAGAAGAAAAACTCATACAGGTTTGGAACAACTTGAGGGTGAATAAATGACTTAAGCCATTTTAAATATATTTGTAATTACACAGTTGTAATAATGATGTTGCAATTTAGTGCTTTTAAAATATATTAACTTCAAATGTAATATCAAACATGTGCTTTAGTATGCTAGTCAACACATTTAGTCTTTAGGTACTCGTAAGAGGCCTTTTATTTCATTAATATTATATTATCTGCAAGTAGAAATATACTTTCAACATCTGAAGTATACTACAAGTACATATTCAATACAACTAAGTGCACTTCTTTTTTACAAGGGAACACGGTGCCTAATCTGACTGATTGTCTTTGTGTTTCAATTCTGTCATCTCTTCTCAGTATGATGTGCCAGTTTGGTGTGGTGGAGAGTAAAAGTGCGACATTCCCTGCAAAAGAAAAGGCTCGACACCTACTGGACGACAGCTTCTTAGAGTCTCACAGTCCTGTCAGAAACCACACACACGATTCAGTATTTACCAACGGCATCTCACTTGGTACTACAGTTTATTCCTCTTGTACACACCCTCATATCTCAGTCTTTGTCCCACTAACACAAGATTAATGTGTTAGGATATCTGCATCCTAATTTAAAGGTGTTCTCTTTTACCACCATAAAATATGACTGCTGTGTTGAAACTGTGTTTGCATTTATGATTTTTCACCACTACATGACAGTAGTGTTCAAGCTTTTGTTATTAGAGTGGGTTATTGTCTTTCACAAACACCACATTGATTTTTTTCAAAATAGACTTGACATCTTCACCATGGAATATTTCTGCCACCACCTTTCATTCATTTATTTTAAGAGAAAGAAAATGATTTTGTTTTGTCCTGACCTTCATATTTTTTTGGTCTGTCTGCAGGCAGTAGAGAGAGCTCTTTTAGTGATGAATTATCAAGTACAGTTGAGAGGTAAGGCAAATTATACATCATGATTATAAATTAGAATAGAAAATTAATTGCATTTATTATATTTCTGTTTAGTTTTTTTCTGAATTCAGGTCTATATTTATATATACACATTCTTAAATCACAACACATTAACAACATTTGCAGTTCTAACTCTGTTCAGAATCTCAGCTGTTAACATGTTTCTTATTTATTTGTGACGCTTTTGTTTTCTTAAAACAAATGAAAAACACATTCCTCTTCCTGACCACTTTCAGAGGACGTATGTACGCGACACTTGGTCCAAATTGGCGAGTCCCAATCTGTAACTCTCCCAGAAGTAGAGGTTATATTTATAGGTAGGAATATAGCTGTTACCTGTGTCCCTAAAAACTGAAGTTAATGCTGTTGTCTTTCTTAAACAATTATTTTAATCTTCTTATCTTTGTTTCCTTCTTGATTTACTGTACATATCCTCATCACATACTTGAGTTGTTCTGCTGCAGGACATATTGATCTCAGTGTTTTATATGACCTGAGGGAAAAAATGATTTTCTTGCTTCCCCAGTACCCCAGGGGCAGTTTCCAGCTATGAATGCAGTTCTCTGAGCAGTATAACCATTGAAGGGCCCCTGCGAAGAAAGACACTGATGAAGGAGGGTAAAAAACCCACTGTAAGTGTGCAGTCAAATTTACCTGTAAAATTTTAAATGTTAAACATGAGCCAGTATTTTTACCCTGTAGCCCACTTATGATCAATAGGTTAACTTGGATGAATTTATTAGATTAGATATGGCTTTGATGCGTTTGTACATCACTAATTTATATAAAGTTAAGATTATTGTCAGTAGAAACATGAAATGTATTGTAGACTTTATCTAGATATGTTTGTGGTTTGAGGATTTTACCTACTACTCTTTGACCTTATCAGACATGCAGGTTTGATAAGTAACTTATCAAAACAAGTTTATAAAGTTTGCTTAGTTAAGTGACAACTTAATTATGACTTGCCTCTCGTGTGCAGAAGTGAAAGACCTTGCTCAAATGACTTTTATAATTACATGAAATGTTTTCCAACCATGATTGACCTTACCAAACGTATGAAGAAATATTTTAAAATCTTGGCATGGAATCATATACAAGCAATCAAGTATAATTACAGTGTTTGGTAACATCTCTGACTCACTCTGCCTTGCAAGTTCCAAGAATCTCACAGAATACCATCCTACAAATAGGCATATACAATACAGTGTTGCACACTGGTACATCTTCAGTTACAGAATATCCTTAGGATAGAATGTCCTGCCATTTGTCTGGTTTTTCTATGTGCCAGAATGCTGGACACTTATGAGTTAAATATTAAAGATGTGGTGACTATGCCAAATCTCAAAAATTTTGATAGAATGAGGAAAAAACAAAAAGGGTGTATTTTGTCGACAAGCCAAGGCACGAGTACTTGCAAAGTACACAACTTAATACTTTGATTCAGCAAGGTTACAATAAATTTATCAAAAGTGACACTACAGAGTTTTCCGTTGTAAGAAAATATTTATATTTCAAATAAATGCTGTTGTTTTAAAAGTTCTGTTTAAAGAATGCTGAAAAGATGTATCACGGTTTCCACAAAAATATTAAGCAACACAACTGAACAGGCTAGAACTAAAGTAGGGGTGCTAATGAGGGACAGACAGGTGAGGAGAATCAACTAATTAGGAGGACACAGGTGAACTGACTAACATAATTAAACACAGGGAAAAACTGGGTCACGGAACACATGAGGAATGAAAACGCAACAAAAGTTCATGAAAACTAAAAAGAACAGAATATATAAGTGTGACATGAAAGGGGATCTATTATGCCCCTTTTTTACAAGATGTAAAATAAGTCTCTGATGTCCCTAGAGTGTGTACGTGAAGTTTTAGCTCAAAATACCCCACAGATCATTTTTATAGCTTGTTTAAGTTGCCACTTTTAGGGTATGAGCCAAAACGCGCTGTTTTTGTCTTTGCCCTTTTAAATGCAAATGAGCTGGTGCTCCCAGCCCCCTTTTCAGAAGAGGCGGAGCTTTAAAAGGTAATACCCCTGCCAGCACACCGGCAAACTGAAACTGTCAGAAACTCTCAAGCGATCGACTCACATTGCATTCATATGCTTTTTTTAACTACCGCATTCCTATTTACGATCATTCTGGTAGCACGTGAAAGCAGCATCAGTGAAAACAGGCAGAGACGATGGTAGCTTTAGCAACCATTAGCCTTACAGAGTGCCAAGAAGCTCTTTCAGAAAGGCAATTTGAAAACAAAATATAAAGCGCATACTTTGTCTGGATCTGACGTTCGCACACAAAGCGTTGGTATTGATTCCACTTTCAGAATCAGACTTTGTGAAAATCCAGCATTTGTGAGGCAGTCCGGTGTAAAATGATTGGCATGACTTTATCGATTTTTTTCGGTACATTTCCTTCGAAAATGAAACTTAACCACTAGGGCTGGGTATCGATTCAGATGTTCCAATTCGATTCGATCTGGTGGTGTTGACGTCGGGAACGCACCTGTATCCGCCATTTTAAGCAATGAATGAATGACGGACTCTCCGTTGTAACATCGCGCAAGGCAAATAAGGGGGTGACATCTAGTGGATTAGACTAGTAATAAGATTAACGTAAATCTTATGTCCAATGTTTGCGGAAATAAATATTGAAAAAAATTGATTCGTGGCCTTTGAGAATCGATATTGAATCGACCACATTTTAAAAAACGATATATCGAAAAATCTATTTTTTTTTGCCCAGCCCTATTAACCACAGTGTCCTTAGAGGCTCAGATGGAGGGAGTCTGTGGGGACTCCTATGTTCATTGGTGCATCGCAAAACACAACACTGGTAATGTCTCTTTGGCGCTGACATTTGGTGCATTCCAAACGGGATATATCGCCCTCCGAAGGGCACTTCGGTCGTTCCAAACCGAAGTGCTCAAAACTGGCCACTTCAAAGGACCCTTCGGAATGAAGGATTTCGAAGGGTACAACTGATGGACACTTCAGGCTCCCATGATCCTTTGCGCAGATTCTTTACATGATGACGACAACTCCGTGTGGGCATGTGATGATGACGCAGAAGGGCACTTCAAGAAACAGTTGTTTGGTCCTCTACACCCTTCAACCCTTCGAAGCTCTCACTCCGGAGGGTAAACCCTTTGAAGGGATTAGGGCATAGGGATGAGCCCTTCCGAATGGAACGCAGGGGTTGTGTATCTCCAGTAATGGCAGACTGCTGCTTCTCACTCAGGACTGTGTCTATGCTAATAGGTCAGAGAGTGTCACAAATGGGCGGGGCTTTTTTCCCTATGGTGACGTGCACCTAGGGAGAAATCTGGAATGGCTTGTTCTGAGAGACAGTTATTGGGATTATAAAAAAAAATGAGTGAGTGGATTTTTACCATAACAGGCTAGTTGTTTTCACACACTGCAGCCACACAACGTGTTCAATCACCTTATAAAAGTGATTTTTGCATTTTTGCATTATAGGTCCCCTTTAACATTGACAATAGAATACTATAGAATGTTGTTTGGTTTTAATAGTAAAATATCACCTTCTGTTTTTTTCTTATCAGTGCATCAGTTATGTGGCTTACATGCTGTTAAATCCATTATAAATTGCAGAATCCATGTCTTTACTGTGTAAATGTTTAAACTAAATATGTAATCAATCATGAAATATTTTATTTTGCACATCCAAAACCATTTGTAGTGTCTTGGCCAGGTCTTCATTGTTGGAGGTCTAAATGTCAGTGTGACTGCCCCAGTTGATAGTTAATAATAAAGAAATAAAGATGGATATACAGTACATAAAATAGTCATGTCTGTTTGAGTTTTTAGAGAAGAGCACTTAGTCTGTCTCTTAAGCTGATTTGCACTTTTATTTTCTTCATGTCAGCTCTCATCCTGGAAGCGCTACTGGATTGTCTTATCTGGCTCCATTCTCATCTATTTTGGTTCTAAAGCTCTAAGAGCAAATGAGCGAAGACATGTGAGTGATTAAATATTCTCTCAATTCAATGTGAAAACACTTTTTTTTTTTTTTTACTTATGAAGTGCCATCTAAGCTATTAGTCAGACTTTAACTGGTCGAATAATAAAAATAAAAAGTAAAAAAAAATAAAAATCTAATTCAGTTCAGCTTTAAGAACTTATCGTTTAGATTATTTATGCTAAGGGAAATTCCAGTACTCTTTTGAATTCAAGCTTAAATGAAGTTTACTTGGCTTAACCTCCTTGTAATTGTGCCTTTTTGTCTTAAGTATAAATCCAGGCCATGTAAAAAGATCACGCTCACAGGTTGGATGGTGGTTCTGCCAGAAAACCCTGATCATCCAAATATTTTCCAGCTTACTGATCCTGAAAGAGGTACTGTTTTTCATCTGTCTACAACTCATGCATGAACATATAATGTATGTGACTTAAAATATAATTCTTCACAAACATAAACTGTTTCACACTGTGATAAAATAGCTACAAAACAATGTTTATGGCTATTTTTCATTCATTTGATGCATACGACATACAAATGTTTGACATAAAAATGCTTTTGTGCTTTCTACTTTATATTTCGATTCAAAACAAACATTCGTTTCGCAATCAGAAAAGCTTGCTTTAATTGTGTGGCATTTTAAAACTCTCACCGACTGTCACTGAAATGTCATGCCACTTCCCAGATTGAAGGTGTGAATCAGAAACTTTTGGAGTACTTTCACTTAGTATAGCATTGTAAGCGGCAGGCAGGTGACGGATAAATTCTTCAATTTGGTGGTTTCAGAAATGAAAGAAAACTGGAACATTGTGAAAGATCATCTAAAAGAGATCATGATGCTCTTTTTTTTTTTTTTGTGTTTTCTGTTTTGTCGTTGAACGTATTTGCCTTTTAAATGTAGAGAAAAAAGTTCTGTAATATCCTGATGAGGTTCCAGGAAATAGTTTGAATCAAACAGCATTATCTTGATGTGTGAGCACTGGCTTCATGTAGACCTTGATATGTATACAAATGATCTTCTACTGAAAGATGACAAAGTCCAGATGGTTTGTTTAAACATGAAAATATTTGACATAAAAAATGAATCATTGCTACATAGATTTGATTCAGCAAATTACTTTATGGCTTTATAAATGGCAGATTTGCAATGTCACCCATACAAGTTCAATTGTTTTAATCTGTGGTTCAGGTAATGTTTACAAGTTCCAGACTGGATCACGTTTCTCTGCGATTATCTGGTACAGACATTTAGCCGAGGCGTGCAGGAGTATAAGACCACAGGTAAGTGTATCGTGATTCGTGACACAAAATTTCTCATGTAAAATAAATATGTGTAATTAACCGGTATATGCAAGAATGTCACATTGTTTTCCACAGATACCAGCAAACCTCATGTCCTTTGAATAGCTGCTTTTTGGGAAGTGGAATACAGATGAAGAGAATAAACCTCATGGAGAAAGACATTGCAGAAGAGTTTATGCGAGGGGGCAGCATGTTGGACCTAACATAGTTGGAAATGTGGCAGCTGTATCTGTTGAAAAAGTCCAAAATTCTTTCAGACATTGTTGACACAGCTGTACTGAGAGAGGATGGTCTTGTGTCTTCAGTTTAGTGGTAACACTTTACAATAAGGTTCAATTTGTTAACATGATATAAAGGAATAGTTCGCTCAAACATGAAAATATACCCACCCTCAGGCCATCCAAGATGTACAGTAGACGAGTTTGTTTCTTCATCAGAACAGATTTGGTAAAATTAGCATCACATCACTTGCTCAGCAATGCATCCTCTGTAATGAATGGGTGCCGCTTCTGGCCAAAATACCAGTTCATAATCCATAATAACACTTCCTTCAGTGAAAAAGTCCTTCCCATGTTTAGAACTGTAAACAGCGCTTGATCTAAGCGTAGTTCTCTTCTGATTCAGAATTTTTCACTGGAAAAAGCAATATCATGGATAGAGGACTCATATTTTAGCTGGAAGCAAGTTTGAAGTTGGCTGGAAGATAATGATAATGAATTCATTATTGCATTGCGGCCATTTTTATAGCATTTATCCATCTAAGTTAATGTTTGTTTATAAATATACTACTGTTAATCCTATCCATATTTTTTCATAATACATTCAAGTTAATTTATACAATCATATATAACTGATGTTAACAAATTGAAACCGTATTGTTAGTTTTACCTGACAAACCTAAAGGTACATGTGAAATATCTTGTAAATGACATGTATAAAATAACATTGTCCAATAGATGTCTTCATGTGATTAAGTGCCAAAATTATGACCTTTGTATTATTAAATCTCCTAGAATTATGTTCAATTCATGTTAGATGTTAGAGAGCAAAAGTGAAAGCATTATATCCCTGGACAATGAGCATGCATAAAACATTTATGACAGCACTTCATAAGAGGAGCCAAAAAAGTGCACTGTATAAAGGGAAATTTGTTACATAAAGGGAATTGCACATTGACACAATAATTTAAATAATTTTGCATTTAAATGGCAAATTTGGATTATTAAACATGTAATGTCACACGGGTATCAGGAAATAAGTGCCAGTGTTAATGTGGTGTAGTTCAACTCAAAGTTCTGTAGTGTATTTACTTGTGGACAAAATATGAGTGATGTCCGATTGTATGTCTTGACATCATAAAGTGGGCAGGACCCAAAAGGTATATAGTTCTGGATGCTGATTAGGTTTTATAGAGATACTGTTGTAAAATGTACATGTAAATGAAGTTCCGGGAGAATGTGAAGGGAAGCAACTGTCTTGTTTTGTCAAAGTCTTTTGGTCAGAGCCATGTATGATGTATTCATTGGAGAAACAACAATTCACATTTAATACTTCAGTGTAGTATTATTTTTGTTATTATTTCTTTATTTATTTAAATGGTATACATCAAGAGGTCTGTACAAATTGTAAAGTACATAACAAAGTGTAGTATTTTGCAGAGTCACAAATTTTTATAAGGTGTAGGAATGAGACTCATTCTTCCTCATAGGTGACATTAAGGCACTAAATGTGAAGTGTAGAATGCTTTGTAAATTGCAAATGGAGATTATACTTTGTTTGATTTTCTGTAAATTCTCTGGAACATGCATGGATGTTTTGAACTAACAGGTTTTTTTGTGTCACTTTAGTATCAGTATAAATGTGTGCACACTATCGAGGCATGTACAGGAACTACTCCAGGAAAAGCTGTGAATCTTATCATTAAAAAATTGGATCAGGCTTTGAATCTTCAAACAGTACAGAACCACTTACAACAAAACTACAACATATGATAAAGATGACAGATGAAATGCCGCTCTCACAGATTTTGTTCGATTTTGAGTCACGTAAGCAACCATTTCAGCTGTGATTAGATAGCACATCTGCACTGATGTTATCAGCAAGTACAGTATTACTAAGTGGTAGCTACCTCTTTATTCTTTCTTTTTTGGGGGTTATGGTTACCATACCATCTGAAAGTTCACATATTTCTGTACATTTCTGTCCTCTGCTAATGACTGAGTTTTGGATGTTCTATTCGGTTCTCACAATGTGATGTCATTGAATCTTTATATGGTCTATAGTGAGCCTAGACCTTTTACTAACTCAATGCTTTTGTGTTTTGTCTTTATGGAAATATATGCCTAATGAGAACAATTGGTATGGTTTGACATTTCACGCTTACACACTATATGACATATTTCCTTACATGTATCTTTTACTTCGTAGTTCCTGTAAATTCTCGTCTCCGGGTAGTTTTGTCTTTTTAGAAATCAGAATCACATTACATTCAAATACATTCTCATCTCATCTGAACACATTTTACTCTTATACTAAATTTAATCTATTCTAAAACAAAATTCCATTTCCCCTAAGAACTCAGTAAATGTAGTTTTGAAACAAGAAAAAAAAATCCCATACTAGGCGACAGTATGTTAAATGTATATGTCTGAATTCACAGTATATTCTTAGGTAAAAGTACCCTGTTGACCTACTGCTACCGGCAAGATTCTCAAGTGTATATCCAGAGGACTCTTTTCTATCCCATGATGCCACAGGAGAGGAGTTGGCTGAAAAGAGATACAACTGACATCCGTAGGTAACTTGATAATTGCAACATGGTACATGTAGTAGGCTATGTCTGCATCACATTCAGCTACGTATTCAAAAGAAGTCCCTACTCAGGGAGTACACGTTTTCGGATGCAGCCTTTGTCTTACTAAGTGAATGTAGTTTGTTTGTTTTAACTGTAAGAACATTTTTCTTCCCCAGCTTTTGGGCAGATGCATACCTTTGGTCAGACCTTTACTCATGGTCAGACCTTTGAGAGTGCTAAGACTGGACAACCATCATCTTCCATTGATGTTTCCATTCCGCAGCATTCCAGAAGATGAGTTTGAGTGTAGGGTGTTTGCTACAAAAAGCCCCAAGAAGCAGTGGTTTACAGTGAATTTATAACAGCTAAGGGGGGTTGTTAGCTAAAACCCCCTTAGCTGTTATAAATATACTGTAAACCAAAGCTTCACGTGACTTATTGCTTTTATAAAACGGTTATTCCATATACGTAGTAAGGTTTCACAAAATAAAACAGAGCAAATAAAGTGTAATGATATTAATAAAAACATTATTCTTCCGCCAAACAATGTAGTTCCTCGGAAACGGTTGTGGTTGCAACAAAGTGGTTGCCGAGCAACATACAAGCGTAAACAAAGGTGTATGTTTGTAGAGTAATTTACAACCGCTTCGAACGCGGCTCAACCAATCAGAATCAAGGACCGGAACTATCCGTTTTATAATTAAGATTTTGTGCCCACTTCTGTAAGGATCCTTTTTGGCATGATGAAGCTGTTTGAGTTTTCCTGTGAACCATGGTTTTTCATTATTGAATGATCGAAATGTCCCGGTAGGAATGCATGTATTCTCACAGAAACTGATGTATGATGTTACAGTATCTGTGAAGTCATCAGTGGCTGCAGCTTCAAAAACACTCCAATTTGTTATATTTTTTTAAACTGGGATAGCAGAAAGTGTTTTACCATTACATACTTTACCATTAACATTGTATGCTATTTGTTTTTATTTTATTTTATTTTTTTCACGTGTCTTCTGAAAATAATTGTAATAATATTAATGTATAAGTCCTTTGTTAGTATATATTTTTTAATATTACCATTCAAACTGTAATTAAAATGTAAATTTCAGGGGAAAGATTTTTTTTAATAAAACGTCTGTATGACAATTTTATTGAAAAACATTTCAAGTATTTTGAGAAACAAACTTTGTTACTTATGCTAATGGTTAAAACACCAATTTAAATGCATTTCTTAATTATTCATAATTAAAACATGGTTCATGTATTGATGGAGTCAAGGTAGTCAAGATAGAGGTCAAATGACAGATCAGTGACACTGATTATAAAATAAATTACATGTGTCCTAATGCTTCTATTTTCTCAGTTTAAAGGGATAGTTCACCCAAAAATGAAAATTCTGTCATTAATTACTCACCCTCATGTTGTTCCAAACCTGGAAGACCTTTGCTCACCTTCAGAACACAAATTAAGATATTTTTGCTGAAATCCGAGAGCTTTCCAACCCTGCATAGACAGCAAGGGTACTACCACGGTCAAGGCACAGAAACGTATTTCATGCGCTGCACCTTGTTTACGTTCAGAGGTAAGCATGCGCATGTGTCGTGATACTCTCCAAAATGGAAATTAATTGTTGAATAAAGTTATTTTTGTTTTCTTTGCACACAAAAAGTATTCTCGTAGCTTTGTAAAATTACAGTTGAACCACTGATGTCACATGGACCATTTAACCAATGTTCTTGCTACGTTTCTGTGCCTTGATCGTGGTAGTACCCTTGCTGTCTATGGAGGGTCAGAGAGCTCTCGGATTTCATCAAAAATATCTTAATTTGTGTTCTGAAGATGAACGAAGGTCTTACGGGTTTGGAACAACATGAGGGTGAGTAATTAATAACAGAATTTTCATTTTAGGTGAACTATTCCTTTAATAACTGTGCTCAAATATGACTACATTAAAAAAAAAACATGTAGCATATATCAACCAGTTATGATAGAAGACTACTTTTTATGTTAGGGAGGAAGATCATAAGGTCTTTATATAAATCATTGTGTTTAAATCTTTTTCCTGTTTGCTGGAAATGTTCAAAAGTATTTGATGACAAACTTGTTTGTCAAGTGACCTACAAATTTTCCATTGGTCAGAAAAACAGATTATCACAGCGCTGGTTGGTTTAGCTTGTTGGGTTGCTTAAAGTTAACAGGGTGATGTTAACAGTGCTACAGACATCCTTTACAGGGAAATCAACTTAGGAATGCTTTACATAGTTTTTTTGTATTAACAGTAATCCTGATTGATTGCATTAACTGAACAATGGCAAAAAAAAAAAAAAAGTAATCTACTTGAGGCAGGCAAGTCTTCTATGACCCAACAGAATCTATTGTGTTGTTGAATTACTTCTTGTTAAACTTGATAAAGCTTATCATTCGATCAGTCATTGCTGTTTACAACTCTATTTATTTCACTTGCAAACAATTCACAATGCTTTACTTTTTTTGCTCTATTGTCACAGAAAACGTTCATTGGTCGTTCTTAGTTTTAACTCATCTGGTCATTCATAGTTTTGTTTAAAAATAGGTTTGATAAAAAAGGGGCAAAATTCAAGTAAAATCAGAAAGCCCAATCCAGATTTCATTCAACAACTTAATATCTTAACTTTTACATTGAAAATAATAGTTCTGACATTCCTCACTTTTCACAGGAATTAAAAAAGCATACATTGTGTTCATGGCACTGTAAGTGTTACTGAAAGTAAATGTACTGTATACCTTGAGAACCAAGTTGCTGCCAGTGTCTGCCAAATGCATAAATGTGATGTCAATTAATATAAAAGTTGATATTAAAATGTATTTTGAGAAATATCATCTCAGCTAACATGGAAGCTTGAATTTTGAACAGATATGTTGTTTTAGATCAAGGTAAGAGAGTTCAATTGAACAAGTCAAGTGAGTCAGAACATTTTTGCAAAGTATAACAAAACGTATTTTATCTCAGTGTATTTGTTTGCAAATTGATGAGTAGTTTTACGGTTATGTGGAAAACACTGTCTATACAGATTTTGATTAAAGCCAGATGTCTTAAACAGCTGTAACCTGCTGTGAACAAACACAAGTGAAATACTGGAGCAAAAGCAACAAGTCATGTTGTGCTATTTTGGAAGAAAAAAAAACCTGGGTCTTAAAATACTAACATGTCTTGTATTTACTGTCTTGATGATAACTTAACCAACATTGTGATTTAAGTAACACTTGCAGGATTGCAAGTCAGACTGCCTGCGTCTCCATTATGAGCCATCCCAATGATTTCCAGTGCCTCTTCCTGTAACAAAATTAACAAGCTCTGTCATATTGTAACATGTGCTCTGTTCTGTGTTGCTATGTTTTTGGTTTGACCTAGTTTTCCCCAGTCTGTTTGATTATGTCATTCTGTTCAGCTGTGTCTTGTTGATTATCTCATTGGTTTCCCTTTATTTGGTTCCTGCTTATAAACCCTCTGTTCTAATTCAGTTTTGTCCTTTCTCGTCTAAGTTGGTTTCCGTGCCTTGTCTCATCGATTTTATCTAATTAAAAGGCTTTTCTTTGATCTTCTTTGCCCTCCTGCATTTTGTATCACCAACTGACACATATCCAGTTTTGCTGATTTAAAGGGATAGTTCACCCAAAAATGCAAATTCCATCATTTACTCACCATCATGTCCTTCCAAAACGGAACGAATGAATATATTTTAAAGAACACAAGAGGATGTTCAAACTACATTGGACCACAGTGAGTTTCATTGCCTGGACCAAAAACATTTAAAAAAAAAAAACATCAAACTCTTGATGATAACTTAACCAACATTGTGATTTAAGTAACACTTGCAGGATTGCAAGTCAGACTGCCTGCGTCTCCATTATGAGCCATCCCAATGATTTCCAGTGCCTCTTCCTGTAACAAAATTAACAAGCTCTGTCATATTGTAACATGTGCTCTGTTCTGTGTTGCTATGTTTTTGGTTTGACCTAGTTTTCCCCAGTCTGTTTGATTATGTCATTCTGTTCAGCTGTGTCTTGTTGATTATCTCATTGGTTTCCCTTTATTTGGTTCCTGCTTATAAACCCTCTGTTCTAATTCAGTTTTGTCCTTTCTCGTCTAAGTTGGTTTCCGTGCCTTGTCTCATCGATTTTATCTAATTAAAAGGCTTTTCTTTGATCTTCTTTGCCCTCCTGCATTTTGTATCACCAACTGACACATATCCAGTTTTGCTGATTTAAAGGGATAGTTCACCCAAAAATGCAAATTCCATCATTTACTCACCATCATGTCCTTCCAAAACGGAACGAATGAATATATTTTAAAGAACACAAGAGGATGTTCAAACTACATTGGACCACAGTGAGTTTCATTGCCTGGACCAAAAACATTTAAAAAAAAAAAACATCAAACAGAGGAAGAAACTGAAGCTGTCCTGGTGTGTGTTTTTTTTTTTGTCTTGTCTGAAGCATTTCAGGGAAAACAAGTCTATGTAAATCAACACCATGAGTAATACAGTATGTATTCTGTTATGAAGGGCATGAGGTCATATGTTCCTAACATTCTTGTAGGTGAAGTGCTTTTCCACCTGAAAAGGTATATAGATATATAGAAGCATACAAACATGTAAATACAGATATCTCCCAAGGCTAATATGTAAAGCAGTGGTCTCAAACTCAATTCCTGGAGGGCCACAGCTCTGCACAGTTTAGCTCCAACCAGCTCCAAATCACACCTGCTTGGCAGTTTCTAGTTATCCTGAAGACCTTGATTAACTGGATCAGGTGTGAAAAGCAGTGGTCCTAGTACAGAGCCTTCTGGTACTCCTTGTGGCACCTCTTCCTTTACTCCTACAAACTGATGATGTCAAATAAGTACGATTTAAACCATGCCAATGCAGTTCCACTAATGCCAACATAATTTTCTAGTCTATTCAAACGATTGTTGTGGTCGATAGAGTCAAATGCAGCACTAACAGGAAGATACAACAACAATCGGATTATAAGAACAGGTCATTTGTAACTCTGATGAGAGCAGTCTCAGTACTACGATATGACCTAAATCCTGGATGGAATCCACAAATACCATTTTTCTCTAAGAATGAATATAGCTGTGAGGATACTGCCTTTTCTAATATTTTTGACAGAAAAGGGACATTTGAGATCGGTCTGTAAATAACCAATTCTCTGATCAAGTTGTGTTTTTTTAATGAGAGGCTTAATAACAGCCAGCTTGAAAGTTTTTGGGACATATCCTAATGACAATGATGAATTAATAATATTCAGAAGAGGATCTATGACTTCTTGAAGTACCTATTTTAGTAGCTTATATGGCATAGGTCTAATGTACATGTTGTTGTTTTAGATAATTTAACAATTTATACAAATCTTCCTCTCCTATAGCAAAGAATGAATGGAATTGTTTCTCAGGGGGTCTAGAGTGCACTGATGTGATACTGCAGCTGACAGCTGAATGGTTATCATTTTCTGTGATAGTATCTATCTTGGATGTAAAGAAATTTATAAAGTCATTACTGCTGTGCTGTTGAGAAATGTCTGCACCTGTGTTGATACGCAGATGCTCTCCATTTACCAGGCTGCTCTCTTTAGGGCGCAAATGTGCTCGTTATATTACGGTGTTGGACTGTTTTCTTTAATCTTCTTTAAGCATAAAGGAGCAACCGTGTCTGAAGTGCTAGGAAATAGAAAGCCCATAGTTTCTGTTACAAGTTTTTCTGAGCTATTGGATATGCTGAGGAATTGATACAAGTAAGGATGATTATTTACAAAGCAGAAGTGATGGGTCTACCATATTTGTAACAAGGAGTTGAATTTGCAGCTTTAGCTATATGGAGTATACACAAAACTAGATAATTATCTGAGATATCGCAATGCTGCAGAATTTCAACGCCATTAACATCA
Source organism: Sinocyclocheilus rhinocerous (assembly GCF_001515625.1). Taxonomy (NCBI): domain Eukaryota; kingdom Metazoa; phylum Chordata; class Actinopteri; order Cypriniformes; family Cyprinidae; genus Sinocyclocheilus; species Sinocyclocheilus rhinocerous. The sequence continues at coordinate 1,010,240 of NW_015659020.1, forward strand.
ATTCCATGTAATAATATTAAATCTAAAGTATGATTACGACAATGAGTGGGTTCTGTCACGTGTTGTCTAACTCCAATAGAGTTTAGAATGTCTCTAAAAATGCTAATCGCAATGCATCTTTTTTCATTATCAACATGTATATTAAAATTGCCAACAATGTCGGCGCCAATAGCCTTGTGGGCAGTGTGGTGACATACAGCGTTGTTGCGCTACGTGTGACCTGAGTTTGAATCCTGGCTCTGGGACCTTTCCTGATCCCACCCCTCTCTCTCTCTCCCAATTCACCTTCTGTCAACTCTAAAATCTATCCTATCACAATAAAAAAAATGCTATAAAAAAAAATCGCCAACAATTCAGACTGCAGCCAATGCTAACTCAGAAAATCAGCAAATTCTTTGTCTGTATGGTGCCCTGGTGGCCTGAATACAGTAGCCAGTACAAATGTCAAAAGGGATCTATCAATAGCACTTATTAACACTAGATGATGTTATATAAAGCACCATTATTTCAAATGAATTATACTTGAAACCAGACCCCTGCGAAATACTGAAAATATTACGATAAATTGTAGCAACATCTCCCCCTTTACTATTTGAACGCAGTTCGTGTTTATAACGATTATCTTAGGGAGTAGTTTAACGGTCAGTTTAACAAGTCTGTCTGCTTCCTGACCTGGACCCCAGTTAGTCAAGTACAAACTCAAAGACTGAAATATGTGCCATATTTCTAGAGAGAAGAGGGGCACCACCCCTGGAGGGATGAAAAACCGCCCCAAAAATTTGTCCAATTGTCTATGAAACCTGTGTTATTCTGCGGGCACTGCTTAGACATCCAGCCATTGAGTGACAACAATCCGCTATGTATCTCGTCTCCACATTAAGCAGGGAGGGGACCAGAGCATATTATAGTGTCTGACATCGTACTTGCAAGTTCACACACCTCCTTAATGTTATTTTTAGTCGAATGTTTAGTCTAACATCATTAGTGCCGACGTGAATAACAATCTTAATGAATTTATGTTTAGCATTAGCCAGCACTTAAATTTGCAAAGATGTCAGGTGCTCTGGCTCTTGGTAAACTTTGGAATATGGTGGCTGCAGGGGCATAGCCATCTTTTCAGAAGTGAGGGGGACAGAATTTGTAACTGAATTTAAATCTAGATTTATTCACACCAGCCTTTAAAACATCTATGTGAATAAACTTGCCCAAAAAAAGTGCGGGGGACGAATTTACGTGTTATTAAATGTGGGGTGGACACGTCCCCCGCGTATTCTATGCCCATGAGTGGCTGATGTCTCTATTTTCACATTCCGTACAATAGAATCAAACTATAGTTTGTATAGTTTATAAATTCATCATACATCACTGCGAGCAATATTTATGCCTTCTTAGTCATTTGACTAGATACAGCCTACCTGAAGCTTGTTACAAGCTATCCCCCTCCCACAATTATTTTCAAGTATTATGAATGTTTGAGGTGATTATTAATGATTATTTCATAGGCCTCTTCAGTCTAACCTGAACAAAACTTGGTTTCATAAAAAGATCCAAATATTTGATATTGTAATTAAGTGAAGGACACTTTAGATACTTTGAACCTTTCCATTCATCAATGGTTATAGTGGAAGGTTCTTTAGATTATTTAAATGTTCTTCATAAACAAGTGTTACCGCAGTTATCATAAATAAAACCCCTATTTTGGAACATCTGTTTTAGGAGTGCCCCCTCCCCCTCATTTTTTCTCCAAATAACAAAACAAAAAGTCAAATATCAAATGTAGGCTACTTTTAAATAGTCGTTATGACGAAAACATCACCGATTTTCCCTTAAAGTATAGCATATTACAAAAGCCATAGTATCCGTCATAAGAGAGCATAGTGTCTTCAGGAAACAAACCTGAGAACGAAGTCTTCTTCAGTATCTGTCCATTTCGAATAAAACCGCATTACCTTGTAGGCTACTTTAAAAAACGATTACTTAAGTCATAGGCCTATTATAAGTTGATAGTCGTCCAAAAGGTGCATTTACGGAGAGACCAAACAATATCTCAAAAACCTAACGTCCTCGAAATTAAATATGTGAAAAACAAAGATCGTTGGAAGTGTTCGCACCTGGCACAGTCTTGCACATGCAAGCTGGCCACAACTCATTCTGCACTGTCAGACTGAGGCACTGTTGCTCAGCGCTGCACTGACTCGTTTACTGGAAGCTACTTGGACTCCAGCCCAGGGGCGCAGATTACGCGGGGGACGCGGGGGACGTGTCCCCCCCACTTTTAATATCATGTAAATTCGTCCCCCGCACTTTTTCGGGCAAGTGTGTTCACATAGAGGTTTTCAAGAGCCGGTGTGAATAAATATAGATTTAAATTCAAAGAGACAGTATAGTCTGTGCACGATCTGATGTTTTATTCGGACCCAGAATAAGGCGAGATGAACATCAAGGAGCGCTAAACATTCCGTGCAGTGTAGGTTTCATTCATACTCGAAGCCGGAGGCGCTCTCGCGCAGAAAGTCCAGAAGAGACTTCTTTAAAAAACATGAACAATCTTACTGTTCTAAAACTTTTGACTGGTAGGTTATATAGATTACAGAAATCTTATATATATATATATATATGTATACATACATACATATATAACATTTCTGTCCCCCTCACTTCTGAAATGATGGCTACGCCCCTGCTCCAGCCATATCTAAGGGAATAATGATACGTGTTAAAAGTGACACGCTATATTGCAGGTAGGCTATTGTTTGCAGATATTAACGATTTTAAACGTATTTAACGACGTATTTCAATGTATTGAGCGAATTTTGCCGAAATGCTTTAATGTGCATCGTGCTTTTTAATCAGCAAGGATCTGCAGGGCTGATGCATCAAATGATCGTGAAACAGATTCCTGGAGGCATACAGTAATTTCCTTAGCATGACTTCAGATTACTCGGGCTACAAGTGTCCAGTTACGTGTGTCTCTTTAACACAAAAACGGTTTTGTTTTTCCATCTTGTTCTACGGATTTTTGCGTGTTCATTTTTAAATCTCTTTACGGAATTCATACGACGTTGTTTAGCCATATCGTGAGTAAAGGTAGGCTACTGTTACTATTTTATATATTTTTTTTGTTTTCATTTGGGAGTAATGATCAGCAACAGGGATGATTCAGGAAGTATTATGTTGACTTCGGTCAGTCAAGTCAAGCAAAAAATATATTAAGTATGAAAGTAATATTTACATGTAATGCAGAACGCGATTCTGAATATAAATATATGTTTTAATTCATGACAAATGAGGCTGAGGTTTTTTAAAATATATATTTTTAAAATTTACTTTAAAATGTACTGTTACAAAAAAAAAAATGGGCCTAATTAAAATAGGCCTGATATATATATAAAAATGTATTACTCTAAAATGTGACGTAACCATCAACTAAAAAGTACTTAAATGCTTTATAGGCAAATTAGAGTAAACAATAATTATTTCTTAAGATTATTATGATTTTATTAAGGCTCTTCTATCTGACCTGAACAAACTTGCCTTTTTTTAAAAAAAAGATTAAAATATGTGATACTGTGGTATTTGGTATTTAAATTATCTTGACACATAGTCATGATGAGCATCTAAAGAGGTCTTTTCTGCTTCATGTTTTCCTGGTCACATGACAGCAAAATAGCTCCCTGCTTCCTGGTTACATCAATAACTTGACCATTTTTTCTCCAGATATTCTGTTTTAAACATAATTGCTTTACTGTTTATTCGATTTTTGTAACAAATAATACCTGTAAATAATTGTTTGTCCTTTTTAGTATTCTTGAGACCGTTTACAATCAGACATTTACACTGCCTAGACATTTTTTATCTTGAAATTATTAAAAATTCTTAATTTAAAAAAGTCATTGTAAAAACTACAACTTTAAAAGTATTTTTGAATCACCCTAATAGATGATGAAAGCATTGTTTGTGACATTAACTGGCCCTGCAAATAGCACAACAGTTACATAACCATAAAGAGAGAACAGTGTTTTCAGGAAACAAGCCAGAAAGAGAAGTCTTTCTTGTTTATCATCAGCCTTCATCAGTGATTGTTTCGCGTGAGACTATTGTTCTTGTCGTATTTGTTTGTTGTTGAACGTACAATGCAAGACCAGACTTACTGCATATCTCATAAGGGTGGATATAGGGCTGTCACGATTATGAAATTTGGCTGACGATTAATTGTCTAAAAATAGTCACGGTTATTGCGATTAATTGTCTGTTTTGGGGCTTTGGCGATTATGACGTTTATGCCGATTATCACGATTGTCTGATTTTTATGGCTTTCATTATATAATTGTGATTAATTTAAGGGTTCAGTAAATAATTATGATGTTATCGTTTAATCTCTTTTTTGAGTTATTATTTTGCAGTGTAAGATTACACAGAGTATTCCAAATTCTAAGAATCGGCCAATACCGATCCAACACCAGCGCTATTTTTTCTCTACACCACTCACTTCCTCATTAAAGAGAAAAACTACATTTGAATACAAATATATAAGCTATGAAATTAAACTAGCTGTCTGTATAATTTAGCAGCAAAAACAATATCTTGAAAAAAAATATTTTGTGCACATTATACAATTTAAACATGTTTATTCTGTTAACTATTTGTATTCTTACAAAATACATTCATGAAAATAAGATAGAAATCATGAGAAAAAGAAAGGCTTCTAATAATCTTTCTATGTGCAAAATTTTTATATTGTGAAACGCTTCAAACAGAGCAGTGCAAAGCTCATATGCACATCCAGGGTGCAGAATGGTGCACTTGAAGCAACATGGAGTTGCAGCGCTTATGCACATCTAGGGTGCAGAATGATGTGCTTGAAGCAACATGCACTCCACACTACAAGCAAAGAGAAGAGAATTGTAGGGCCCTATGAAATCCATTTTATTTTTTTTCCTAAATTCCGTTTTATTTTTTTCCAAATTCCGTTTTTTCCGTTTAAATTTTTCTGGATTCAGTTTTTTTCTGTTTGAATTTTTCTTGACTCATTTTAATAGTTAAATTAAATTGTATTAATAAAAAAGCATGTCTAATTAATTAAAATCATGAAACTTATATATTTTCACATAAATTTATTAAAAGTTTAACAAAAATTACATGTTTAGGGCCCTATAAAAAATTTTCTTTTTCTCACCATATTTTTTATTGTTACCAAATTCTGTGTTTTAGCATGTCTAATTATTTGAATGCATAAAACAACTTAATTTATTCATTTGTTTCTTAAAGTAGCCATTTTTTCCCCTCAGAAATTCTGTGTTATGTATTTACATTTTTCTGGTTATCAAATGAAGGCATAAAAAATGTATTTCATTTATCTTTTAATTATTGAAAATTAAGCAAACAAGATTTTTTGGCAAACAAAGGGGATTTACTATT
>NW_015659020.1:1015961-1048589 GCF_001515625.1 Sinocyclocheilus rhinocerous
TGGTTTATCCAGTCCAATAAAAAGAGGTGAAGTCCCTTGAAGCAAGTGTGCAGGTTGTGTAAGTTTATGGCCAGGTAAACAGACCTATTTACAAAATATACCACCCAACAACATTGTAGGACTGAACAATAGGACCTACTAATTGTGTAAATGTGCTCTTAAAGGCTAAAAAACAAGTACAGGTTTATTTTAGTGGAGCTAATTTAGCTAAAACTGACGCTGTAATATTACAACAGTGGGCCTTACAGGGTTAACAGAGACACGCAGAACATGCAGGATTCATATTTAAATCGACTTTTGCGGCTTAAAGTCGGCAAGAAAGGGAAGTTGCGATTGTCTTGTCAAAAAGTATGTTGCTAACAAATTAGAAGTACAATTCATTCATGTAATGTGTAAGGTGCACAGGCAAATTTTGTTACCACTCTTTGTTACCAAATTTTGTTTTATGTTGTAAAATTACAACCTTGACATAACAAGCTCAAAATCTAATTTAATCAAAGTATTTAACAGTACCTTAATATCTGTGTGATCTACACATATTACTAATCACAGAACAAAATATTTTAGGCATTATACTTACTTGCATACTGGTTTATCCAGTCCAATAAAAAGAGGTGAAGTCCCAGTCGGCAAGAAAGGGAAGTTGCGATTGTCTTTTCTTCTCTACTGTTACGTATATCCGAGTCAAAAACGGCATCTGAAATGAGAGGGCGGGACTTGATTTCGTCCTTCGGGAATTGATTGGATCTAGTGATGGGAAATTCGGATCATTTTACCGACTCGGACCTTTGAGTCTCGTTCAGCAAAATGAACAAATCTTTTTTCGAGTCATTTCGTTCATTTTAGCAAAATATAATTAAAATGTTACTGTTACTTCCCTAACACGTCTACTACTTACGCAAACGTTGATCACACTACATTAAACTTATGGGGCTGTCACGTGATGAACGAACGACTCTAAAAACCCGAAGACTCGAAACAGGTGAACTACTTGACTAATTCCAGTACAGAACCTATAGGATGTTGCGCATGCGCGACTGAACGAATCACTCCCCGAGACGACTCGTTCTTCCCGAGTCACATTAAAGATTTGTTCAAAATGAACGAATCATTCAAGAATGACCCAACACTAATTGGATCGTTGGAAGCTGCGGCGTTGCTAACAAATGGCGCTTTTCCACTGCATGGTACGGACTTGACTAATTCCAGTACAGAACCTATAGGATGTTGCGCATGCGCGACTGAACGAATCACTCCCCGAGACGACTCGTTCTTCCCGAGTCACATTAAAGATTTGTTCAAAATGAACGAATCATTCAAGAATGACCCAACACTAATTGGATCGTTGGAAGCTGCGGCGTTGCTAACAAATGGCGCTTTTCCACTGCATGGTACGGTACGGTTCACTTTTGGGGGGCTTTCCACTGGGTGCAGTACCTGGTACTTTTCTTAGTACCACCTCAGTTGAGGTTCCAAGTGAACCGTAACGTTACCAAAACGTGACGTGTAAACTCTGCTGATCACGGATTGGCCGGAGAGAATCGTCGCTACCGTGGAATGAAAAAGTTTTTCAGGAGTCGCGGCAGTAGAGGCGGCGCAACAATAACGACATGTGAATAATCCTGCCCACTCTAACGCGGTACTAAACTGCAGTGGAAACGCAAACCGAGCCGAGCCGTGCCGTGACGAGCCGAGTCGTACCACGCAGTGGAAAAGCGCCAAAAATGGAGGCAGATCTGAATGCCAGTTTGCAGTTAGTGGTGGGGGATTATCTCCACTGGATTCACAGACGACACCCAAGCATGAATAAATGTTTTATTTATTAAGGATGACGACGATGATCACCGGCACAAAACATGCCTAAGCAGCGCGCGCGCGAGAGAGAGAGAGAGAGACTGCCTGGATGACTGAGCGCGTCCTCCATCAGGTTAACATAAGTCATATTCATGAAAAAACTTAGTTTGCGATGTCCTAAGAGTAATGTTGTCGTAATATCCTAATATCTTTTCAATGTTTAGGGGTATTGATTAATTCATTCAAAATTTGACAAATTCCGTGACATTCCGCATTTAACTGTGAATTCCGTTTTTATGACTGGATTCCGCGATTCCGTCCCCGTTTTCCGCATCGCGCCCTAGAAATGAGTCATGAACTGCAGCAAGATGTCATTTTATGCGAATCCCCAGACCTTTATCTACACATCAAGTATTATAATGGGAATATATATATCATCTTGGAGAGAGAGTTTTACCGTGCTGAATGTCATAACTGAACGTGACGTGCTGTTTGAATGGTGAGCGGAGAATAACTGACAGCTGCAGCAGAAGGAAGAATCGTATCAACTTGTGGAAAATGGGCATCTTATGACCCCTTTAACAAATATCTTTCAACAAATACCATCACTTTATCAGTTATGTATTTTGGATTGTTTTGACATTTCTTTGCTTTACTCCACAGCAACTAAAGGACAGATGGAAAAAGGCAAAGTGCTTCTTTCACTATTAATTGTCAGTATTATTGGCATTCTAGTTTTAGTGCACATGAACAGTCATACATATTACATACAAGCTCCTCTAACAATAAAATCTCCTCCATCAAATAATAAATTCAAAATCCCGGAGGCTTCATATTTAATAACACCCATCAAAGACTCTGAGCATTTCATGGTGTCTGCGTTTATCGACCACAGACTGGATGGGGTCATTCGAGTCATCAGCATAATCAACAGAAACAGTCTTCAGCCACTTTACTGTGTTCACTGCAGCGCTGAACAAGTCTGCAAAACTGTTCACACTGAGGTCCAGATACACAGCGACCATTTTAGCTTCCCGTATGGTGCCTCAGATGTGATTTGTAAAGGTAAACACATGCAAAATGCAACTCATGTCCTCATAACTGACAAGAAAGATTCAGTTGACCTCAAAATGGAATATCTGCCAATAAAAAATAAGGCTGTACAAGAGACTTTCAAGTTTAACTTCACCGTTTGCATCTCAAACCTTTTTGGCAACTACAACAATGTACTGCAGTTTGCTCAAACGATGGAGATGTACACGCTTTTGGGAGTACAGCATGTGGTCATCTATAAAACTGGTTGTGGACCAGACTTGAAAAAGCTCTTAAAACATTATGAAACAGAGGGGATACTGGAGATCGTTCCATGGCCTATCGACCAGTTTCTGAACCCTGCATCAGGCTGGAACATCAAGCACCACAAGGGAGACATTCAGTATTATGGTCAGTTAGTAACACTCAACGAGTGCATTTACAGGCACATGTACCAGTCAAAGTATGTTCTCCTGAATGACATTGATGAAATCATCATGCCTTACAAACACGCCAGTTTACCATCTCTAATGGAGGACCTCCAGTCTGCTCATCCCAATATAGGGGTGTTCCTCATAGAAAACCACATATTCCCTAAAACACAGTTTGAGGAGAGTGGGAAGTTCAAACGAGCAGAATGGAATAATATTCCTGGTGTTAATATCATGGAGCACATTTACAGAGATCATTCGAGTCATCAGCATAATCAACAGAAACAGTCTTCAGCCACTTTACTGTGTTCACTGCAGCGCTGAACAAGTCTGCAAAACTGTTCACACTGAGGTCCAGATACACAGCGACCATTTTAGCTTCCCGTATGGTGCCTCAGATGTGATTTGTAAAGGTAAACACATGCAAGATGCAACTCATGTCCTCATAACAACTGACAAGATAGATTCAGCCAACCTCAAAATGGAATATCTGCCAATAAAAAATAAGGTTGTACAAGAGACTTTCAAGTTTAACTTCACCGTTTGCATCTCAAACCTTTTTGGCAACTACAACAATGTACTGCAGTTTGCTCAATCAATGGAGATGTACAAGCTTCTGGGTGTACAGCATGTGGTCATCTATAAAACTAGTTGTGGACCAGACTTGGAAAAACTCTTAAAACATTATGAAACCGAGGGGATGCTGGAGATCGTTCCATGGCCTATCGACCAGTTTCTGAACCCTGCATCAGGCTGGAACATCAAGCACCACAAGGGAGACATTCAGTATTATGGTCAGTTAGTAACACTCAACGAGTGCATTTACAGGCACATGTACCAGTCAAAGTATGTTCTCCTGAATGACATTGATGAAATCATCATGCCTTACAAACACGCCAGTTTACCATCTCTAATGGAGGACCTCCAGTCTGCTCATCCCAATATAGGGGTGTTCCTCATAGAAAACCACATATTCCCTAAAACACAGTTTGAGGAGAGTGGGAAGTTCAAACGAGCAGAATGGAATAATATCCCAGGTGTCAATATCATGGAGCACATTTACAGAGAACCAAGTCGAAAAAACATTTACAATCCCACAAAGATGATTGTCAACCCAAGGAAGGTGCAGCAAACGTCAGTACACTCCTCTTTGAAAAACTTTGGAGGCAGTTTCCATGTACCGTTTAATGTATGTAGGATTGTACACGTGAGAGTCCCACTGCAGAGGCGTCTTACCAAAGAGCAACTCTTTGTAGACAAAAGAGTCTGGGACTTTGAGCAAGAGCTGATACAGAACGTTGACCAGACTTTGAAACGTTCTGGTTTCCTGAAGGCTTATAGTTGACATGTTTGTATAGTATTAATGTAAATATGCAAATATAGCCAAAACTGTATTTTCAAAACTATATTGAATTTTTTTTTACTTAAGAAAAACACAGTCTTTAAAATAATAATGCTTTTGAGTTGTTGCCACCGGCCCAACGGTTCAACTGTCAAATAAAATGCTCTTTAAAAAAAAAAAAAAAAACTTAAAAAGACAATAATCTAACAACTGAGATATGAAAGCATGGGTATTTGTCAAATAATGTCAAGCCAATATTTCATGCATAAATCACAGTATTTTGTAAATATTTGTAATTCAAAAATATGCCTGGTTATACTGTATGGATCTGATGAAAAAAAAAGTTGATACTCTCAATATACATATCAAATTAAATCATTTTGTCAATACCAGAATGTTTCGTTTTTAATGGGTTTAAGACCTTCTGATTATGTTCATTATGCAAGATGACCTTTTATCTTTTTTGAAATGCCCTACAGTTCAGGGTCAAACAAAAAAACTGGGGAAAAACATAACCTATTGATAGCCTATATTTGTTTATGCAAACTGCATATGACATTCAAAATATAATCAAATGCAAATTTATTGCAACCGCAGAAGTGCAGTTGATATGGCACTCAGAATCATAGAGGATCCTGTTGTTTCATCTCTCCCTATGAATTTTTTGACCTTAGGGTTAGCTCATTTATGCGCACCAGCTCATTGTGGACTGTAATTTGCATATGCAAACTTTCATTTAGTGTTTGCATCTGCTGAAGAATGATTAAATTGTAATGCATTTTATTGTCATTTAATGATTTAAAACAAAATCTGTTAGAACATAATTTTAACAGTCATAAGTTAGGAGAGTAACAGAGTTTGCCTTTACTTGGGATGAAACCTGTGACATTTGTGTTTTAATTACTATACACAAAACAGAGGCATTTTTATTGATTCATATTATTTAATGTTCCATCAGTTTAGCTCAACCAGGCACAGTGAAGATACTGGATTGGGACACGGATTCATATTCATACATACCTGCAAAGGTTTTAAATGGGTACTTAACCTACCTTAACCTATTATGTTTAGGGACTAGGTTTACTGGAACTCGCAGCTGGGGGATGATTACCTATATTATCTTTAGATGTTTAGCTTAGAGTGGTCACTTCTGCCCACTGAATGCCTATAAAATACAATGTATGCCTGCCTTGGTCCGACGCTGCCGACGTGAAGCGACAACACTGTCGGCTTTCGTTGCCGCTAGTTCTTTGAAGTCAGCTTAGTGTGACTTTTGATGAGTGCAGAGCCACACAGCACGCTCTCAATAAATAAGCCTGCTGAAGATACCCAAAAGTTTCCTGGTCTTTAGCATTTTAAAATTCTAAAGCAATGGATTCGTATGCATATCTTGACATATATTCCTTGCAAGGATTAAAAGGGAATGGTGTTTAATGTCAAAAAGATGGGTCTGCTTGACTAAAATAATATTTTTTAAAGAATTTTTATAATCTACAATGTAGATTCTACATTTCAGTTTCAAGGAGTCATTAGCAGAGAGAGCACAACCATAACAATATTCACAAACATTGCAAACACGCTCGCAATAATTCATACACGCACACACTCATTCTCATACGAGAGTACACTCAATAATGTACAAGAATATATCAATACAACATATGTTAAGTAAATATATCTAAACATACCAGTAATCAGTTTTAATGTAGGAAATTAGTTGGTGATCATATAACGCTGAAACTGAAGCCTGGTCAAAATGTCAGTGGGAAATGTCTTCTGCTATTATTTTTTGTTGTTTTAATACCAGATATATCCTGATTCATTACCACAAAAATGGAGAAATAACAGCACATCAGTGAAAACTAAAGAGCCCAGGTAAGATTTGAAAGCTACTACAATATTTTCAAATAATAGTAATTATAAAAGATGCAATGTATTTATTATCCTGATGATAATTCATTAATCTAACATTCCGCTCCACAAGAGGGCACATAAATAGGTGGGAATCGAGTTCATTTACTAATGCTTCTCCCATGTCCCATTAAGCAACAGTACATCCTGTGCAGTCTTGTGCACTCAGTAGGGGTATTTGGATATGGAGATGTAGATAATAAAGATACTCTGGTAGGTTATGCGCCCCTGGTCTGACAGCGTAGTGGCTTGTACCCGAAGTCGCACCAGGCCGGGCCAGTCTAAAGGCTTTACTGTGAATATGATGCCTCTTCCTGCTTCGTCCTTGATGCCAAATGGCCTCTCTCCATTTTCCCCTCCTTGCTCCAGGATAGTGAAGGATGTGTGGTCTTGGAGAACACCTGATTCGGAGAAAGCTGACAAACGAGCCAAGTTGTGGTGTGCTGGTATGCCCAGAGGAAGAGTGAGGAGCTTGTACTGGAGCAGAGGAAAGCCTGTGGAGCCACAATCTAGTCTGGAAGTGCAAGGCCTGTAGCAGGTGCTGGGATCAAAGCAATAGAGCAAATGTATATGGGCCAATAAGAGTGTCCATGTTAAAGAAATGAAAAAGAAAAAAAACTTGGTAAAAAGGAAAAAAGTTGGCAAGTATTCATGGAATGTTTTAATGCAGTTTTGAAAACCTTTTATAGCATTTTCAAGAAAAATGTAATGACTCTAAAAAGTGTGTACACATAAAAACAGTGTACACATCTTGACATCCTTTTCAAGTTTGTGTTTCCAAGTAATCTTTTTACATCATGAATTATTAATTCATAAATAATAATAAAAGTAAATAAAAATATAGCTGCAAGCAGCAATTATCGGGATTCAATCTTGTAACAAGCCTGTAACCCAGTGGTTCTCAAACTTTTTTGTCGCGAACCCCTTTAAACCTATAAAAAATCTGGCGCCTGAGTTTTCCTTAAGGCTTTATAGGATTTAGGGTAAATTTGGACAGGCCCCTTTTCTAAACGACCCCGTTATAGCTTCCCAAAGGGAACATTTAAAATTTTTTTTTAATAATTATTGGCCTAGAGAGTCTGAATTGTACTGCAGTGGTTTAATGCAATTATTGGCCTAGAGAGTCAACTGAATTGTACTGCAGTGTTTTTTTCCAGATTGAGTGAAAAAAAATCACAAAAGTAGGTTTTTTACATCTCAATCATTTAACAAACGATTTGATTGACAGCTACGGTTCTAGAGGCAAAGTTGTCCAGAATGAGGAGTTGTATCGTATAATATAAATATTGTGCGCATATGCAAAAAACCGCACGGCGTACAATCGTTTACGCCCTTGAAAATGCGATATCGCCCCCCAGTGGCCGATTTCTTTTGAATTTCTCTCAGACCTTTGGGGCTGTGAGTAGAACAGGCCCTTTCAAGTTTCGTTCCGATCGGCCTCCGTTAACCTTGTCTAACAGGTGCTCAACCTTCGTCGGCCAATGGCGGCCATGTTTTTTGAGATACGCAAATGTCCTTGTAGACACTTATAAAACTTGTAGACACCATTCAGGAGTTATAGGTATTTTACTAAAAGTGGCCCTGCCCCTTTCGAACGTTTTTGCTCCCCTCCCCTTCGCGTCCAGAGAATCTTTCTGCACTGGTTTGGTTGCAATCGGCCGAAAAACCTAGGACTAGTTCGCAAAAGTAGGTTTTGCAAAAAATGCAAAATACCCCAAAATTTCACCGGGCACACGATCAAATCTGAGGCGTGCGTTTTGTCCGGCGTGAGCAAAGGATTCCAACGACATCAGACACTTGAGCCTGCGACTGACGGTTTAAGAGTTATGAGTGATTTTGCACTTTTGATCGCTGTAGCACCCCCGTCAGGCCGATTGGGGTCACATTGTAGGCGATGCAATGCAAAAAATGCTTTTCTTACTTAGTTTTTTTTTGTCTTGTTTTCAGCCAAAATATCTAAAAATTACTTAAATCAAGAAGCATGATTTACAAATTATTGTCTTGTTTTCAGAACAATTTTGCTTAGAACAAGTAAAATAATCTGCCAATGGGGTAAGCAAAATAATCTTATTTCAAACAGAAAACAAGATTATTTTGCTTACCCAATGGGGCAGATTATTTTGCATGTTTTAGGCAAAAACTCACTTAATTTTGACGTTTTTTCTGAAAACAAGTCAATCATTTTTACTTGTCTAGAAAATCCTTCTTGATTTTCGATATTTTGGCTGGAAACAAGACAAAAAAAATCTAAGTAAGAAGAGCATTTTTTTTGCAGTGTGTGAGTACTACCATCCCTCCGAGTTTTAAGTCTCTATGACTCATGGTTTGGTCTGCACAATGAGTTTTATGTGGAGATCGCTGATCCGTGACCATTTATAACAATTACAATAGGGTTTCAGCGCTACGCGCTTGAACCCCTAAATAATAAAAAAAAAGCTGCTAAATAAGATTTTCTGTTCATTCATTTCTTTTGCTGAGGCTTTCATTCATTATATTACAAGCAAATCTTACCCTGGATTGCGTCCTCTTTGGTAGCTGGTGGGACAGGGTGTGTCAAGACACTGATAGCCCCCTCGTGTGTTAAAGCACATTTGGTTTGGGCCACACTGAACACCTTGCACAGTGCACTCATCAATATCTATAAGAAAAGTTGATTTTCAAACTTTTTTTTACATGAAAAAAGGCTTTATATACCAGTGGAGGCTTGTTGGGGGAGGCAGGGGAGGCACAGCTTCCCCATAATTTTGAGGTGAAAATGGGAGGAGGACGATTTAATGTTAATAAAATTCACAATTAATTTCAGTTCAGTTGTAATACCATATTACCAATTCAGTTGTAATACCATAACGTGAAAGCGTCGCTTTTCTATCGCGAATGTGAATCTGCTGATGTAATTACAACCGCTAATGATAGAGAAAGGTAGGGGGAGGCCAGGGCAGAGCTGAGTTCTCGTGCCTCCGTTGGTAAAAAAAAATGAGCCAATCACCATTGAGTGTTCACTTTCAGCGCTGAGGAGTGTTGAGGAAAGAAGCCTCCCATCTGAGGCTAACCAATCATCAAAGAGACGTAAATTACGTGATATTAGTTTGAACGTCTGCCTCTGCGCTGATAATGTACCAAGTAATTATGATGAGTAGCGATATTGAATAGGCTATTTGATCGCCAACAGATGTACCAAGCTGTCATTCAAACAGTAACGTTATATATACAAATTAAAAATAAAGGGAGAACATGCCTAAGCTGGATATAGGCTACAGCAGTCGGCTTAATTAAAAGGCGCAACAGGCATCTCTCTTTTAACACAGACTTTTAAGAAGGGATGGATCTTTGCTTCAAGTGATAGACCAGGTAAGTGACATTAGCTGTCATTCAAACAGTAAATATACACATTTAGGGAAAACAGCCTACGCTGGATATAGGCTACAGCAGTCGGCTTAATTAAATGGCGCAACAGGCAGCTCTCTTTTAACACAGACTTTTAAGAAGGGATGGATGTTTGCTTCAAGTGATAGGCCAGGTAAGTGAAATTATATTATCTTGCTGTATGTATGTCTTTTTCTTTACGTTTTCTGACTAAAAGCAACCAAAAAGCCATTTTAAAGTGGTTAAGCAAATAATAATAATAATAATAATCGGCAGGGATCCCAGACCAATACAATTAGGGTGCCTCCTCTATTTTAAAACCCACGAGCCGCCACTGTTATACAGGAATGTGTGAGTTAATGAAAGACCTTTTTTTAATAAAAAGTGCAAAAGACTCACCTTTGCAAGTCCGGCCATTGGATAATAGTTGGTATCCTGGTGGGCAAGTGCACTGGTAGCTTCCTATTGTGTTTCTGCACTCATGTTGGCAAGGCTTTTTAAATGCACATTCATCGATATCTTTGTGAAAGAAGAAAGACTGTTCAATCATGACAACTCTCGGAAGATTTTAGCATGGTGATGGATATGACAATGTTAATGTATTTGGTCTTGGCGGAATAGATCTGCTACGCTGCTGCTGTTGGTTATTGCTGTAGTTGTAGATTATTGCTGCTGCTGCAAGCAAGTACAGGAACTTGCTACTGCCAATGCATATGGCGATACGGTGCCATGAGTATTTAAGACATACTGCTGCTGCACAAATAGCATATAAAATAACCCCTAGCAGATCTATACAGGTGGAGCTGGGGAAGGTGGAGGGTTTCAGAGAAACTCTGAAAGCGCGCTGCAGGAATCTCTAGTGAATGCTAGCCAGCCATATAAATGCAAGGCAGTAAGCTCATTGGCTGCATATGCAGCATGAACCAATCAGCTTGTGCCAAGTCATTTAACTCTCTGAATATCATCGGTTACGTTAACAACCAGTCGCCTGCGCCATCTAGAGTTTCATGACTGAACTATATATTTCTGGTAAATTATAGTCTTGAATATATCAATTAAAAACAAAGTAAAATAAAGTCCAGGGTTGATGGTATTTAAGTCAAGTGATGGTTTAAATAAAATAAAAATAAGTAAAAAAAATATAAAAATATAATAAAATTCAACCCTTTTGATGCAAATTCAACCCTTTTGACTGGCCATCCATACAGCATGTTGCCCTGCTATTGCTGGGATAGGTTCCAGTCTCAGTTTGGATAAGATAAGATACAATACAGTGTAATGTTACACACCTATGCAAGTACCATCCTTGCTGGTGTATCCAACTGGGCATTCATGCCTGGGACGACGTGAAGATCCAAGGTGCTCTGGTAGGACTGAGAGGCGAGTGAGGTAAGGTCGCTCTAAAGTAGATACCAGCTGGGGCCGCAGCCTGGCTTGTACCCGGGTACTGTTGGTAAAGATATGCCCTCTCTCAATCCCAGCACATGAGCGACCATCACCCAGAAGAACCGTCCCTGGTGGACAAAGGCAGCGGAAGCTGCCTGGAACATTCCGGCACTGAAAAGCACAAGGGCTGGGCACCTGCGCACATTCGTCAATATCTGTAATGCCAAAAAATAACATGCATTAGTTTTACATAGTTTATAAATGTGAGTGATTTCAGTTATTTATTTTTTTTTTTTCATAATTAGACTTTAGCCTGGATTTCACAGACAGGGTCACATATTTGAAATTGCTTGACTGTTTATGACCCTTACCTAAGCAAGGTCGACCTACACCTTGAGAGCGGTAGCCTCGAGGACAAACACATCCATACCCACCAATCGTGTTCTGGCAGATTTGACTGTAGCGGCACATGTGACTGCCATCCTGGCATTCGTCTATGTCTGCGAGGAACAGAGGGCATGTCACATTTAAAATAAACTGATTTGTTGAAGTAACAGGGTCTTAATTGTGTGACTCCTTACCCACACACACTCCATTTTCCGCTGTGGTCATGCCAGATGGGCAGCTGTCAAAACACTGATATCCTCCATCTGTGTTTCGGCACTGTTGGTGTGCTGGACACACATTCCTCAAACACTCATTTATATCTGATTATAAACAAGCATAAATGATGTTAAGTAAAATGCAAGCTTACTAAGCTACAGTTTTGAGTCTGTTAATATCTTCTGAGCACAATATTGCCTGAGTCATTCAAAAACTTCTATGCATCTTCCACCCTTGGTGTGTTTGTTTAAATTTCCTCATAACTGCACACTGAACGAATTTTAAGGAAATTAAAAATATAAAATATATATTTAAAGGTAAAGTCTGAAAAAAATTACATTCTGTCATCATTGATGTCGTTCCAATCCTGTATGACTTTCTTTCTTTTGCTGAACACAATAGATATTTGAATGTCTCAATGGAAGTCAATGGGCTTCAATGTTGTTTGGCTCCCACTGTTCAAAATATCTTCTTTTATGTTCCCAGTTTCAGTTTTGGGATGACAAGAAGGTGAATAAATGATGACATAATTTCATCTCCCAGAGTGTAAAACAAAAGTAAAAACGCATTCCTATGCATTCCTAACTGGTCCGATGGAAGTCTTAGAGTCTGAAAAGTGTAAATCCCGTGAGACGTACTATTCAAAAACTCCACTAACCAACACCAGTGAACCTGTGAAATTCAATATGGTTTTACAAAATGACACTGACCCAGGCAGCGATGTCCCACTAGCTGGTATCCTGGATGGCAGGTGCAACGGTAGGAGCCTAGAGTATTGAAACACTGCTGCTGGCATGGAGAGACTGCTGATTCTTGACACTCATCCACATCTGAAGGAAAAGATTGGTCATTTTACTCCTCTACATTCTGGATAGTTCCTGCATCTAGAACAATTCAGTCTAAAGAGTTTCATTGTGAAAATCTCAATGACTTTTCTAATTGTTGTTGACTTGAGAATTGAATAAAGCTAATAAATTCTCCATCCATTATCCATTGACCACCATATTTTAAACTAACCTTCACAGCTGGTGCCAACTAAACTGGGTTTGAAGCCCAGGCCACACTTGGCTTGACAGCGATACGTCCCAACAGTGTTCACACACTGCTGGTTGGGGTGACACAAGTGGGAACCTTGGGTGCACTCATCAATATCTGAATCACAACATAAATCACAGTAAGCAACTGGAGATTAACTTTTCACTGCCTTCCAGTCAAATGTGCTAATATCATCTAGGAACATTTGAACTTTATTATGGATAGTGCCATCAAAATACTGTATCTTGAATTTTTGGGTTTAAAAGTTAATTTGTAAAAAAACAAAACATTTCTTAATATAGATTATTTGAAATAAAATTTTTACTTCAATTGGAGAATGTATGATTAATAGAGATCTGACCTCGGCAGGTGTTGGACTCGGTAGAGATGGTGAATCCAGAAGGACACACGCAGGAGAAACCACCCATGATATTATTACATGAGTGTGAGCAGGGAGAGTCAATAGCACATTCGTCCTCATCTAAAAGACAAAACAACAACAAAATATTCCAATCACATTCTACAATAAATTTTGTTTTGATATTGGTAAAAGAATGTGGGCTTTCATAGCTTATATGCAATTGCATATACATTTTAAAACTGTTGAAGTACATACCGGCACAGTAAGATGCTGTGTCCAATACAAAACCTTTTGGACACGTCTCTCCATCACCCTCTGCACACAAACAAATAATTGATTATGTATTTTTTAATTGAAATAGGATTTATTAGAAATTATTCTAACAATTTACACATCATTTTACACATTGTCAATTAACTGAAAAAAAAAACCTATCCCATGTACTGACCTGGTATGAGTAAACTGGCAGTCATCTTGAACTCCAGGCTGAGAGTGAAAAAGCGGTAGGTGCTACTTATTCCTGTCAGTCTGAGAAGCTGCAGCAGGGGCCCCTGACGGTTCTCCGGCCCTTCAAAAACCACAGAATGATTGCATCTTAAGGTCAGAGGAGCCCCGTCCCACATGTGATTCTGTGAGGACCAGGAATAAAGCTGCCCGGAGCCTGTCTGCACATATGACTCGTCAAACTCCTAATGAACAGACGGAAAGAAAATCAAATACTTTTCAAGAATTCATTTTTGTATGATCTATCACTTTAAGAGTATTTCTAACAATACCTACGTATTTGGTAAATTTTTATTAACTACTTTTCTATTTATACATTTGTACATACACTACTGCCTAAAGTGTTTTTTTTAAAAGAAATTAATGCTTTTATACAGCAACAATGCATTAAATGTATCAATTGTGACAGTAAAGTGTTACAAAAGATATTTCATTCTTGGTTTCACCAAAAATATTAAGCAGCACAACTGTTTTCAACACTGATAATATTAAAAATTCTTTCTTGACTACCATATCAGCATATTAGAATGATTTCTGAAACATCATGTGACACTGAAGACTAGAGTAATGATGCTGAAACTTGCATCAGTGTGGAAAGGTCTGAAAGACAACACTAACTACAAGGCAACATCCCCCAGCACTGAGGCGAATCAACAACTTGCTGAAGACCTGAATGAGTTTTATTGTAGATTTGAAACTGGTCTCAAACCCCACACCCCATCTACACAACCATTAACACCTCCAGCAAACCCCCTCTCCCCCCCTCCTGCACTTCAGATCAGTGAAGATGATGTGCGTCAGGGTCTTCCGGAAGCAGAAGAGACGGAAAGCACCAGGCACAGATTGTGTTACACCAGCCTGTCTAAAATCCTGTGCTGACCAGCTGGCCCCCATCTTCACACAGATCTTCAACAGATCACTGGAGCTGTGCGAAGTCCCTGCCTGCCTGCTTCAAGCGCTCCACCATCATCCCCATCCCAAAGAAACTCAAGATAACAGGGCTTAATATTACTACAGACCTGTGGCTCTAATGTCTGTGGTCATGAAGTCATTTGAAAGACTGGTACTGACCCACCTGAAGGACATCACTGGACCCTTACTGGACCCCCTGTATTTTGCTTACTGAGCAAACAGGTCTGTGGATGATGCAGTCAACATGGGACTGCACTTCATCCTGCAGCATCTGTACAAATCAGGGACTTATGTGAGGATCCTATTTTTGGACTTTAGTTCGGCCTACAACACCATTATTCCAACACTCCTCCAGAACAAACTAACCCAGCTCTCTGTCCCTATCTCTATCTGTCAGTGGATCACCAGCTTTCTGACAGATAGGCAACAGCTAGTGAGACTGGGTAAATTCATGTCAAACAGCCGCTCCACCAACACAGCTCTCTGTCCCTATCTCTATCTGTCAGTGGATCACCAGCTTTCTGACAGATAGGCAACAGCTAGTGAGACTGGGGAAATTCATGTCAAACAGCCGCACCATCAGCACTGGAGCCCCTCAGGGTTATGTCCTCTCCTCACTGCTCTTCTCCCTCTACACAAATGACTGCACCTCTAAAGACCCCTATGTCAAGCTTCTGAAGTTCGCAGATGACACCACACTTATCGGCTTCATTCAAGACGGTGACGAGTCTGCTTACAGACAAGAGGTTGAACAGCTGGCTGTCTGGTGCCGTCTTAACAACCTGGAGCTCAACACGCTCAAAACAGTGGAGATGATCGTGGACTTCAGGAGAAACCCCCCTGCCCTCCCCCCACTCACCATCATGGACAGCACTGTAACAACAGTGGAGTCATTCAGATTCTTGGGCACCACCATCTCCCAGGACCTGAAGTGGGACACTCGCATCGACTTCATTGTTAAAAAAGCTATCATCGAGTTCTGTGTACTTCAATAACTGTCTGGTTTGGCTCAGCTACAAAATCAGACATCAGAAGACTACAGAGAACGGTTCGGACTTCTGAGAGGATTATTGGTGCTCCCCTGCCCACCCTTCAAGAACTGTATACATCCAGAATGAGGAAAAGGGCTCCGAAAATCACTCTGGATCCCTCACATCCAAACCATCCCCTTTTTGAACTTTTGCCATCTGGCCGGCGCTACAGAGCACCAAATACCAGGACAGCCAGGCACAAGAACAGTTTCTTCTCCCAGACAATCTACCTCATGAACAGTTAAATGTTCCCCATTGTGCAATAAAAATATGTGCAATAACCTTATATTTATTACCACCCCACATCCTAGTACATCCCTACATCTTATTTTATTTGATTCCTATTCTACTCTATCTATAGCACCATTTATTTTTCTATTTACATGTGTATTTTTTTATTCTCATCTTATTTTTTATTGTCTGTGTGTTGTTGTTGTCTCTGTGTACTGGAAGCTTGTGACACTAAAACAAATTACTTGTATGCGCAAGCTTTGCTAGAAAATAAATAAATCACATTTTAAAATATACTAAAATAGAAAAGTTATTTTAATTTGTAAAATATTTAAAAAATATTACTATGTTGCTGTATTGTTTTGATCCAATAAATGCAGCCTTAGAGAGGAGAAGAGACTTGAAAAATCCTTAATGACCCCAAATTTTTGAAAAGTAGTTTACATAAATGCAAGTCAGAGAGTATTACATCCATGAGTTTGAAAAACCAACCTGCAGATTGAGATTAGAAGTCAACAGCATAGGAGGAACAAAGCCGTTGATCACAATGTCTACTAGCAGAGCCCCTTCCGCATCCAGACCTCTGGCCACATGAGTCAGCTTTAAGACCTCTCCTGTCATTCCAAGGCAGAAGACACATTCAATTGATAGAATCCAAAATGAAGTCCTCTCAGCAACAGAAAATTAGTTTTTGTCCCATTTACAACAACAGATATGTTAATTAGGCTCTTCAAAGTGGCATGTATGGAAAGCTGTAACCTGTGTCAAACTCCAGCTGAGATTCCTGTCTGAACTGCGCTTGAGTGAGAGAGAAGCCATTTTGGGTTTCCGGTGATTGATATACAGTTGTCCAGTAAATTGGGGCAAATACTGACACAAGAACTCGCAACAAAGGACCTGTAATGCAGGAAGGTTTCAAATAATAGATTCAAAATAAAACAGCAGGGTCTTATTGTCAGAGAAAGAACATTGGCAGTTTAAATGTGTTGTCTGGTACTTCTTGATGTCTGTTTGAAAGCACACTTGTCAAATGACAAGTACAATAGAAAGGATTTTTTTTCATGTTATCAAGGACCAGTTTCTCCTGTTCTTGTCAGCTGTAAGTCAACATAGCTTTAATTGAGCATTACTGATTGTCTAAATTCACTCTGGCACATGGCCAAACCACACTGTGCATAGTATACACTCATGTAAATACACTCACCGACACTTGGAGGAATGTTTTCTACATGGGCATCCAGCGTGCTGGTGCCATCCGCTTCATTCTCTGTGATATTGGCTTCCAGATAGGCCACTCCAAACTCCTTCTCATTAATCATGCCTATCAGACTGCCCCGTGCACGCCGTGGAGACTCGCCTACACAACAGAGAAGAAAGACAGTGTGTAAGGGTTCTTGTAGTCTGTAACATCACAGAGAGTCTGAGGCACATTTTAGACTAAAATGGCGAGATTTTTGGTCTGCTAAAGTTACAAGGAGTAATGGCATATGTTACAATGAGTGCTTTTGAATATTATTCGATTCTGGCAACAATGGTATCATAAACCACATTTCTGTCATGACAACTCTCGGAGGGATTGGCATGGTAATGTACATGACAATGTTAATGTATTTGGTCTTGGCGGAATAGATCTGTTATTTGGTGCTGCTGCTGCTGCAGAGCAAGTACCGAGACTTGCTACTGCCAATACATCCACAACATGCTGCTGTGAGCATGTAAGAAATATAGCTGCTGCAAATATAACGCATGAAATAACCCCCATATAGGCCTAGCGTACATTAATCACCTCGTAGCAGATCTATACAGGTGGAGCTGGGGAAGGTTTGTGAAGCAAGCTGCAACTGCTACGGCAAGCACTAATCATATATTTGAATGTTGAGCAGCGAGAACTCTGCCAGAACTCTGTATTAATATCTCATAACACAAGTGAAGACTGGAGATGCATTTGTTATTACCAGTTGGAAATTGTAATGCGTCTCGGCTGACTTGTAAACCATATAAAAAACCTTAATACCAGGTGGAAATGGGATCTAGAAACATTAATTTTCTTCAATAGATTGCTGTAGAAGTTGGCATTACGCTGGTTTCCTCAACAAAAACCCAAAAGCATATTGCAGAAAATAAGCTCTGTGACCAACAGACTTCTTGTTTGTCATGATAATCTTCACAAACGAACATGTAGGGGGGCTTTGATTCCCTCGTGAAGCCAAACACTCAGGAACTCTCGCAATGCAAATGCCATGCCACAAAACAATAAACTCTCTAATCAGATAGGAAGATCTGAAAGAAAGACCATTTGCTCGTCGGTCCCTTTACCCATCCTTCCCCCCGGGGCTTTGATCCCCTCATGAAGCCAAACACTCAGGAACTCTCGCAATGCAAATGCCATGCCACAAAACAATAAACTCTCTAATCAGATAGGAAGATCTGAAAGAAAGACCATTTGCTTGTCAGTCCCTTCACCCATCCTTCCCCCCTGGGCACATGGTCCAGGTCACTAAAGGTTGACAGAGAAATGCCAAGAACTCAAGTTGCTATGCTCATATAAAACATTTATTATATCTTCAAAATTCATGATCGTAAACTCATGTTTGGTATCAACTTTACAATCTCAGTGCGATTGGAAATGTGATCTCAGTCCCATATCAGTAGAACAGACCAAAAATAAAGATCTCAAATCTGAGAAAAATGCTGTTCTTCTGGTATGGGTTGCGCCCCTGATAAGGTCTTTGCCAGATGTTGTTTTTTCAACCCCAGGTTAGATATGGCTTTCAAGTCATTTCATGTCCCAGCAAAAGGTCCTGTGAAGCTTTTATTATGCTAAATTTAGGATTGATTTGTTTTGATTTGAGTATTTAAAGAGGATTGGTGAAACATTCAGGGAAGCATCTGTAAACAGAACTTCCCACACGATTGTCGTGTGTCTCTGTATTTGCCAAGTATGCTGACTCTTTGAAATTATTTTAGTGTTACTTTCTTATTCTAGGTTTGTGTTTCATGCTGATCAGTTGTGTAACCAAATTTTAATACATTTCCTGTAATTGATGTATTCTCATTGTGGATTGATTGAATTAACTCTTTTTGATTATTGTTTGATGATGCCTGGCAAAAATAAATGTTAATTTTGATTTATTCTGGGTTTTCTAGAAATCATTTTTTCAAGTAGATTATTGTGTAGTCTAGCCTTTTCGCAAATCTGCGTCCAGGACAAATCATACTTAAGTACCAATGAGCGGGGCAGAGGGCTCTCCATTAGGGATCTTCTGATTTCTGTTTGTCACTGGCTTAACAAGTTACAGCTTTCGTGATTATGGAGAAATTATTACACTTTTTGTTAT
Organism: Sinocyclocheilus rhinocerous; assembly: GCF_001515625.1. Classification (NCBI taxonomy): domain Eukaryota; kingdom Metazoa; phylum Chordata; class Actinopteri; order Cypriniformes; family Cyprinidae; genus Sinocyclocheilus; species Sinocyclocheilus rhinocerous. The sequence goes on from NW_015659020.1 coordinate 1,035,236, forward strand.
GTACTAGCAGGGTGCAGCCTACTTAAAGGTATTTAATCACACTGTATCCTCTGAGTAACACCAGAACTGGCGAGTTTGTGTCCGTGGGTTCACAAATGGCGCTTTTCCAAGAAATAATTTTTTCAAGTAGATTATTGTGTAGTCTAGCCTTTTCGCAAATCTGCGTCCAGGACAAATCATACTTAAGTACCAATGAGCGGGGCAGAGGGCTCTCCATTAGGGATCTTCTGATTTCTGTTTGTCACTGGCTTAACAAGTTACAGCTTTCGTGATTATGGAGAAATTATTACACTTTTTGTTATGTACTAGCAGGGTGCAGCCTACTTAAAGGTATTTAATCACACTGTATCCTCTGAGTAACACCAGAACTGGCGAGTTTGTGTCCGTGGGTTCACAAATGGCGCTTTTCCACTGCGTGGTACGGCTCGGCACGTTCGCGTTTCCACTGCAGTTCAGTACCGCTTTAGAGTGGGCGGGATAATTCACATGTCATTATAGTTGCGCCGCCTCTACTACCACGACTCCTAAAAAAAAACGTTTCTATTCCGCGTCGCCCCATCAAGATCTCGCTGGATCCGCTCCTCTGCTATCAACGAGAGGAACGTCTGTTCTTCCGCAACAGACAACAAAACTTTTTGGTTGTTAAAAAAAGGTGCGCTCGTTCAAAACAGTTGGGTTCGATCCTTCGCTGGCTGTGCTGATTTAAATCTAGCGTTTTTTTTGTGTTTGTGTCGCAAGTTCAGTGACGCAGGTAGTGCCGATTCTCTCCGGCCAATCCGTGATCAGGTTTACACGTCACGTTTTTTTTGGTAACGGTACGGTACGCTTGGAACCCCAACCGAGGTGGTACTAAAAAAAGTACCAGGTACCAGGTACTGTACCCAGTGGAAAACCCCCAAAAAGTGAACCGTACCGAGCCGTACCGTGCCGTACCATGCAGTGAAAAAGTGCCATAAATGGCCAAGTGAATTTCTGAGCGATGTTAGGTCCTTAATGAATGAATAATTGAAAGTATGGAATCTCCAGAATAATCAAATATCTAAATCATAGTCGTTAGTTGTGATCAGCTTTTAAATTGCATTAAAGAATTACCAACAATTGGAGTCAGATTAAATTATTCATGGAGTCAGAATTTTGATTGGAAACCAAATTTGAATGATTTAAGATAATTTCTTGCAGAAGCGCCGTGTAAGACATACACGCAGAAAACCTTCGACCAGGCCGCTGGATTCCGCTTTTTGGGCCGGCGGGTGGATCCTTACAAACACAACATATGAATTTTGACGTCTATATACAATCGGCAGAAGTAAAAAGCTAAACGTAGGAGCATGAATATAAAACAACAAGGCTGTGAAAGTGGACTAGTGAGCAGATGAGTTTTCATGTTATGGCATCATGTGAGCTTCCTGTGATGACATTTGATGTCCTGACAAACTCGGTCTCATTTATCCGCCTTTTAACTGTCACCGTCCCGTATACGGGACGCCTAAGTTTACTTCACTATAGTACAATTAAATCCTAATATAATCATGACAAACTATATATCATTGGAAAGGTCTAAGACTCCTAAATAGATATTTTGCCATTTTATTTTGTTACAAATTATGTAGGAACAGTAATTATTTTTAGTAATTTTAGTTAATTTAGTAATTAATTTATTACAAGAGTGCACCAAGAGTCTATGACAAATCTACATCATAACAGGAGTTCTGACCTTTGTCACAAAAAGTCTTTATTTCGTTGCCATTTTCCCTATCTCATGTTTTAGTAATCATCATAAGTTATATACAATTTGAAAGCTTAAAATCTCAAAATGTATCCTGTGAAAACCATTTTGAAACCGGACATTGCGTTACCATAGAAATGGTATTTCAAAATCTTTTAGCGGTCTCCTCCCCCTTAGCGGGGGTGTCATATTACAAAATGTATTACGGTCTTTTAGAATCAAAACTTTTTATAATCTTGACAAAATACATATCGTTGGAAAGGTCTGAGTCTCAAGATTCCATATTTTGTGATAGATATAATATTGAGAGAGAAATTGATAGATTTGTGACAAAAAAATGCATCAACAATTTTTTTAATGGAGTTTGGGTGTCACCCGGTGGCTTTTTTTTTGAATAACGCCTAAACAAAATTGCATATGAACCTCAATTTTTTTTTTATATTAACTTCAAATTTGGAACACAACTTATGTAGACATATGGCTTTAATTTTATAGCAGTTTTGTATTTTAACTTTTTTTTAAATATTTATTTTATATAAAATAAAAGATACAAAGATGAAAGAGATCCGCACTCCTCCAAATGCAGCTAAAAAAGCTTATTCCATTTATTATTCAGAGGTCACAAAAATATGTAGAAAGAAGTGCAAAAGTGCAAGTGCAGAACGTTTTCGGGTATTAACCCTTCCTCAGTGCCATGTCTACATATTTTCTACATATTTCTACATACATGTTCTACATATTTTTGTGACCTCTGAATAATAAATGGAATTAAGCTTTTTTAGCTGCATTTGGAGGAGTGCGGATCTCTTTCATCTTTGTATCTTTGTATATTTTGGATCTACGCACCATATGTTTTTGTTTACTGGATTTTTGGACGAGTGTTTGGCGCTACTGCCTTTTTTGTGGAATATAAAAAATTTCTGAAGACAATCACCTATTGCACTTTTAAGTAAAAGCCTTAATAAAATCACAAATGAGTATAACGGATATATTTTATGTCATAGAATAAAACTTTAAAATATCTTGATCTTGTGTTAAACACAGACGTTATTTCACGCTTTTAACCAAAAGTCCATTCAAAAAATCCATTAACACTGGAACAATGGCGATGGACATGTTAAAAGGCTAACTTGTTTCTGGATTTTGGCCTACAAAAATACATTATCCCTACAGTTCTCTAATTAGGATTTTAAACTATATGGTTTCTTTCAATAAACACAGATGCACCTGGACACAAAGAGGCCTGGCATTTCCTGGAATCCACGTTTGGACCCTCGCACGATGGCCCACCATTGGCTGGAGTTGGGTTGTTACAGAATCTGATTCGCTCCTGGATGCCTTGCCCACAGGTGGCACTGCACGGGCCCCACTCCTCCCAGTTTGAGTAGCCCCCTGGAACTGCAATAACAGTACAGAATGTGAAATTACTTTAAATGCTAATCTAAAATATACAGATGAACATGGCTCTAATAAAATAATTTACCTTGTACTTTCAGAGATATTGTTCTTTCCGCAGCGCCCGCCTCACTTTCAGCAACACATCTGTACTCTCCTGAATCTCCGATCTGGAAAACACACACATTTACCTCTCACACATTTCTTTCATTAGAATGTGCAGTGGTGAGCTGGTCAAATAGCCTTTGACACCTTGAAAAGCCTTTAAAATCGTATTCAATCATTTTAGCGTTGCACCAAAATACTAAATAATGTAGTCATTATTCACACAAATAAGGACTGGTTACCGTGGCACTATACAAAGCCAGAGAGCCATTGCGGAGGGGATGAAACCGCAGAGAGCCAAGTATCGGCCGGCCATCTTTGTGCCACCGCAAGGAAGGGACAGGGTCCCCGCTGACAGCGCAGTCCAGCATGGCAGCTTTACCCTGAACTACAGTCTTAGTTGTGTGGGCTTCCCCTCTCAGCATGGGAGGTTCTGTAAAGACAGAGTGTATGCTTAACAGTAGCTAGCTCTTTAAATTAGAAAAAAGTTAATTTAACATATTGAACTATACAGTCACAAGGCATCATCTAGAACAGTGTTTTTCAGCCTTTTTGACTTTGAAGAACCCAATATGTAAGCCAATAGGTTTCCGATGGTACATCTTCTGATAAACTAGGGCATAAACTAGGGCTGTCTGTGGATTAAAATAAGCAACTAAAATAATTATAATTAAAATAAAAAGTTTTAGAATTTCAGAAGTTCTAACAGCTAAATATTCTTTAGGGTTTACATAGCTTTTCCAGTTGTTTGTGATTTACAGAACAAGGATTTCTACCCATTTCTACCCAGTACAATATTTTAGAACTTGGCATAACTACAACATGTTGTTGGTGTTTTAAGGTTTTATTTATTTAATGACTATTCTAGGTCTAAATTTAGGCTACCTCATATATCTAAGTTTTCCAACACTGTGGGAACCCCGGTTCTTCAATTAAATAAAAATGCTGAGGGAGTGAATTAAAACAAAACATATCTTAATGTTTATTTTGGTCTTATTTTAAATAATTTAAGACTTTTTGTGCCCCCCTTGGAAGACTGCTGAGGTTGAGAAACACTGATCTAGAGGCATTCAAACACTACTACTTATATTTTCCACTTTTGAAAAAAAAAATTTTAATACAACTGAATACAATTGTTGAATACAATTTTAAAAAATGAATAAATGCATACCTCTGACACGCACAAACGAAAGAGCCCTTATGGATCCTACAGTGTTCTCTGCAATGCAGACGTAGGTGCCACCATCACTTACAGTGGCATTGTCAATAATCACTGAACTTCTGCCAGATCCATCAACACTTGCACCTGTGGGCAAAAATTAGAGAATTCTTGTTATGCTGGAAAAAAGGTATCGAAGGAAAGACGATAAACTCCTCTCATACCTGTATAGGGCCTGTTGTTGGCAGTCCAGGTTATGGTGGGGGGTGGAGTACCCTGAGCATGGCAGGACAGGGTGAGACTTTGGCCTTTATTCAACGTCACATCACCAGGTAACTCTTTAAAAGCAGGTCTCATGTTGACAGACAGGCGAATGTCCCGTCGAGCTGTTCCAGCAGTGTTGGTGGCTACACATGTGAACAGACCCGCATCACCAGGCTGCAAAAATACATAAAGTAACATCATGACTTTATATGAAGGGTATTTTAAATGGGCATTCTGGTCATTTATATCCAATAAAATGCATATTACTGACCTCAGCCCTTTCGATAATCAGTTCTCCTGACCTCAGCAGAGTGAATTTGCCCGGGAGGGTTGGCACAGGGACTCCCTGTTTCTCCCAGCTCACCCTGGGCTCTGGAAGACCCTGTGCTGCACATGGCAGAAGTGCTTGAAATCCCTGGATGACGGACATCTCTGACTGACCAACATAAATCTGTGGTGGGGCTAAGAGGAGAGACATATAAAGATATTAATGAATAAAATGTATATTAATGTCTTTCATTAATAGTCATTAATAGGTTTAAAATGCTTAAGACCACAGTTTGATAAATGTAATGTAATGCTAAATATATGTAAACATATTTTTTATTTTACATGAGCAATATCACACGAGTAGCGATGTGATATGTCTGCATATCGGCATGCATGGCTGCGGCACAGGCAACTACATTCTCACCTAAAAAAAACCTCTTAAAACTACATTCCATGACACTCTCTGTGAGAAATACTGCAAACAGAGTGATACAAACAGTTAAACGGTTGGAGTTCTGTTATTACTAGAATATCACACTCCTGGAAAAGGCTCTTAGCCAATCATGTTCAAGGACCAGAAAGATCTATTGTATAAATAATTATAAAATATAAAAATACAAAAATTATTTAAATTACGTTGTAAAATTGTTTTTTCTTCATCAGTTATTTTATCATATTGTCAGTAAAAAAATGGAAACATTTAAAACAAGATACATATATCTGTTTAAAGACTTATTTATTTTAAAATGATATATAATATACATTTAATAATAATTCATTTTAAGACTTATTATATATTTTATTATAATAGAATACATTTTAAAGTTGTTGTATAATAATAATGTTAAGACAGTGTTGCTTTCACCACCCTGAATTCTTTTTAAGCATAAACATCAATATATTTTCTTACATTCACGCCAAATTATAATTTTTAAATATGGGGGTTTAGGATAGGATGTTTAGATATTTTAATGGAAAATAAGACAAAAATACAGAAAAATTACATTATTTTTGTAGGGTGTGGCTTTTCAGAATACTTAATGTTTCAAAGCAGTTAAGATTTATTATTTATTGCATTTTTGTGCATTAGTAAATATGTATTATTAATATGTTCTAATAATTAAGGCTTATTATATATTTTATTACAATAGCATAGACTTCAATGTTGTATAATCAATAATGTTAATACTTCTTGTTTTCACCACATTGATAAAATGTCTGTTTTTCTTGTTTTAAGTATATATTGTTGTTAAAGTTAATTATTTAAAAAATAATAATTTGCCAGTGTGGGGAGGGGGACCTTATAACTTAAAGGGGTCATCGGATGCAAAATTCACTTTTACATGTTGTTTGAACTGAAATGTGTGTTGGCAGTGTGTGTACACAACCAGCCTATAATGATAAAAATCCACCCAGTGGTTTATTTAAAATCTCGATAAATTCAAACCCCTTTCTCAAATCAAGCAGTTCTCAGATTCCTGCCAGTGTGACGTCATACAGGGCAAGCCACTCCCCCGATAGTTGATTGACACTGGCGTCTTACCTTAGACCCGCCCTGAGTGAGCTGTCAACAGTCTGCCATTGTTTCACCGCCGGAGCAGGTGTAGACAACAATGTCTCCTAAGCGATCGAGGTGTTTTGTTGTTGGATGTAATGATGAACATAGCAGTTGTCATTTACTCCAGAAATCTGAGCTGCTGAAGACGTAGTGGATTACTTTTGTTTTTGAAGGGAATGCACCCCCGATCTACCTAAATGCGTCTATGTTCGTGCAAATAATTTGTGATCCAGCTTCACCTCCAGAAGAAGTGTGTAAGTTTTTTAATGAATTTTGCAAATCACCTTTCCTAATAATGTGCTAGTTAGCAAGTTTCACGATGAATGCGGCTAAAGTTTAGTCTCTCAGAGAACTGCGCATCACCCCGCGGAAGAGAGGGGCGGGGTGAGCAGAGCTCATTAGCATTTAAAGGGAAATGTACCAAAACGGCTTGCTGTAAACATAGCTGTTTTCGACAGGTTAAAAGGGTGTTGTTTTACACTACCATTGAGAAATTGTAGCCAAAGTATGTTATAGACTTTTCATTAAGACCCTAAAGAATCATATCAACTTGTGGAAAATGGGCATCCGATGACCCCTACCAAACAATGATTCTCTTGGTATTATCTGGAACTCACTTTGCAGAATTACTCTGATGTCATGGCTGGCTCTACCAGCGTTGTTTCGGGCTGAGCAGGTGTAGATTCCTGCATCGCTGCGTTGAGTGGCAGTGATGTGCAGTGTGCCGTTAGAGAACAGTCTCAGGTGTGTGCCCTCCACAACAGGCCTACGCTCCCTGTGCCACGTCACTTCTGGCTTTGGCTGACCGTCCGCGGTACACTCCAGACTGACCGGCTGGCCAAGAACTGCTGTGTACTCCAGACGAGGCACAGACAACACCGGAGGAACTGTCACCGAAACAGTGAGATGAATATGCAACTGAACCTTTAGTTTGAGATACTGTATAGGCAGACTTCCTCATATAAACATGCCGTACCTTGTAAAATGAGGTTGGTTCTTCCCATAGCTGTTCCTGCTTCATTCTGTGCTAAACACTGGTATGTTCCAGCATCTCCAAGAGTGACCCGTGAAAACTTCAAAGCTCCATTGGGGAGCACTGTCAGTCTATGACCTAAACATATTCACAGCCATAGTACATACTGTATGCTAGATCTTTTATCAGAAAGTCTTCTAATATAAGCACTTGTGTCACACATTATCTCTGAATCACAGTCATATTATTAATATTTCCTGTTTTATAATTTAAACTGGTAACTAATCCAACTACAGGTAGGCTGCAACCAAACCAACCTGTCGCCACAGGAACACCTTCTCGCTGCCATGTAATGGTGGGTCTTGGGAATCCTTGTACTTCACAGGGTAGAACCACTGAGTGATGTAACACCACCTGAACTTCTTCTGCCATGGGTCTGATCTCTGGGGGCTCTAAGAACCCAAACCAAACCATGTATTTTATTTACTGCATATACTAAATGTGCTTATTATTCATAAGATGATTTCAAGCAACATAATATCACTATTACGTCTGTATCTTACCCTGTACAGTAAGAGTAACGTGTTTGTAAGCCACTCCAACAGAATTGCGGGCAGAGCAGGTATATTTGCCAGCATGACTAGGTGTTGCAGCCAAGATCTCCAGTGCACCTACAACACAATGAAACAACTACAGTTAAATCATCTACTACAGCATAGGTTTAGGAATATCAGTAATAGCTGAAGCGTGTAGCTTATGGTGGAAGTTTGTCTCAGATTCACCTGTGGGCAGCACACGGTAACTTCCCCCTCGAGCGCCCAGCTGCATCCAGTTCTTGTTCCAGCTGATGACAGGCTCTGGACGGCCCGTGGCATGACATGGCAACACGACAGGGGACATTTTAACAGCTGTAACACTGCTGACATCATCTTTAATTAGAGGAGGAACTGAAAAAAAACAATATGAAAATAATTCATGAATATGCACAGACAGTACAAGTTCACAATATGCTACAGTACATGTACAGTTACACCCAAAAACATTTGGACACTTTACCTTTCATTATAATAAATGCCACTTTTTTGCTATTTGATTACATAAACGAAAAGACATTTGTAAATGTGGCAGAAGTCTCCAAACAGTTTTGGGCTATAGTATATGAGTGTGAATATGTATTTTATATTTCTTATTATACACAAATCTGTTACACAGTACCTTGCAGAATGACCTCTATGACCCTTCGCTCTTCTCCAACCTCATTGGTCACTGTGCACTCAAAGTAGCCCTCATCCTCAACAGACGGTGAGGAAATGATCAGAGAGCCAGAAGACATTAACCTTCAAAATAAAAACATTTAGTCAAAATACTAATCTTAAAAATTACACCAGTATATATTACATATTACATTATTATAAATAAATTGTCATTAACTAAATTAAATCTGTATGTCAGCAAATAAATTAAATATGAAATAAAAATAATATTATACATTAAAACAAATCTAACAAAAATAAATAAATACAATATATATATTTTTTTATCATTTCAAATATCGCTTCAAACCTGTAAGCGCCAGACTGAAGATCTACATTGAGGGGTGAGCCGTTCCTTTTCCAGCTCACCTGAGGAGCAGGTATGCCAGTGCTCTCACAACTCAACACTGCTCTCTGACCTGTGACCACCGTCACATTAAAGGGGCCAGGGCTGATCGAGGGCCCAACTGAAAGGATAAATGAGGATAGAAAAGAAAGAATTAGCCTGGCAACCAGTCTGAACTCTTTTAAGAGGTTGGTGAAAATGTCTTTATGCCTCTTTAGTGCAACCTAAAGAAAGTGTAAGTGTTCTGCAGTACCGTAGACTTTAAGGTCCATGCCGCGATGGTCTGATCCTGCCGGATTTGATACACTGCAGTAGTAACGCCCGGCGTCGGACAGCTGCACTGACGCAATGCGCAAAGAGCCTTCTGATAGCAAGGTGAATCTTTGAGCAGGCAGAGATTGAATTTAGTTGGTGGCACTTTGATATCCAATAAATTCAGGACAGGATTAAAGCGGCTGTTTATTTGATTGCTTGAGGTTCAAACTTACCTGCCATGGTGAAGTGGGACTGGACCGCCATCTTTCCTCCACAGGACAGATGAGGAAGGCCCTCCCTCCACCTCACATGGCAACACTGCATCCTGATTGACATGTGCTACGATCAGTGAGCTGCCCTCTCTGATGACCGGCGGCACTAAGTGAACATAATCAATAAACTGTTTATTTCCTTTGAACCAAAGACTGACTAATTGAGAATTAACAACATCATGTTTAGCATTAAATGACCAGTTCACCCAAAAATGAAAAAAAAAATCATAATTTGGTCATAATTTGCACACCATCATGTTGTTCCAAACGTCTAGGACTGACTTTCTTTTGTGGAACATAAAAAAAGAGATGTTTTGCTTTGCAGGACTCTTTTCCATACAGTGAAAACATAAGAATTTGAAATATAATCTGTCATTACCATTCATATAAGTTCAAACATTTGGGGGACAATATGAATTTTAATACTTTTTTTGGTTAGACTTTATTTTAAGGTGTCCTTGTTACAGTGTAGTTATACATTTAAGTACTGAGTAATATTAATTAACAACTTACTATATGGTTAGGGTTAGGATTAGGGTTTGGCTTAGGGTTACTTGTATGTAATTATGCATAATTAATTGTTATTATAATAGTAAGTACATGTAACGTGTAAAAAAAGTACACCTTAAAATAACGTGTTACCCTTTTTTCAGCAAGGATCTATTAAATTGATCAAAAGTGACAGCAATGCTGTTTTTTGAACTTCCTATTCATCAAATAATCCTGTAATTGTATCACAGTTTCTATAAAAAATATTAAGCAGCTAAATGTTTTCAGCATTGATCATGATTAGAAATATTTCTTGAGCATCAAATCATCAAATTAGAATAATTTCCTAATGATTATGTGACTGAAGACTGGAAGTAATGACAATTCAGATTTTCCATCACAAGAATAAATTACATTTTAAAATATATTCAAATGGAAAACTGCTATTTTAAATGGTAATAATATTTCACAATATTTCACATTTTGCTGCATTTTTAATCAAATAAATGCAGTCTTGCTGAGCATAAGAGGCTTCTTTCAAAGACATAAAAAAACTTACCAACTCCAAACTTTTGATCAGCAATGTATATGCTTACGTGTATATGGAGTTCCATGCAAGAAAGTCACACAAGTTTGAAACGACATGAGAGTGAGACAATGACACAAACTTACAGAGAATCTCTACAGTGAAGAACAGACTGGTGCTGCCAGCAATGTTGGTGACCACACAGCTGTACTGTCCACTATCTTGGGTCCGGACATCTTGAATTTCCAAATACTGTCCACCAGCAATGGACTGAATTCGACCTCCCAACTGAGAGAGACAGAAAAGACAGAATAATGTGATTGTGATATGTGAATGTAAAGTTACAAATACATCCAGAAAGTACACTGAGCAACTCGCCTGTAGTTTGACATCATCCTTGTACCACTCAGTCTCTGGTGGAGGGTCACTGTTGGTTTGACATTCCAGTGTCAAGTGACCTTTAGCTGGAACCGATACAGTTCTGACGTCATTAGAGCCGAGAAGAGTGGGTGGAACTGAAAGTGATCGGACAAATGATTCACCTGTTATGACTGTGGTCCTTATATGACATTTTTTCCAGTGTTGTCTATTTTACCATATATTTTAAAATGTAATTTATTCCTGTAATGGCAAAGCTGAATTTTCAGCATCAATACTCTAGTCTTCAGTCTCACATGATCCTTGAGAACGGTGTCAATTTGGTGCTCAAGAAACATTTCTTATTATTATCAATGTTGAAAACAGCTGTGCTGCTTGATATTTTTGTGGAAACTGAGATATATATTTTTTCAGGATTCTTTGATGAATAGAAAGTTCAAAATAGCAGCATTTATTTGTAATAGAAATCTTCTGTAACATTATAAAAGTCTTTACTGTCACACATATACTCACGCTGAACGCGCACCCAATGATTTCTACCATCCTCTCCTGCTGGGCTACTAGCAATACAGGTATACAGACCTGCATCCTCCACCTATTTCAAAACATACTGGTATAACCACAAAGCCACAAACAAATGCGAACCTATTACAAACAAGCTAAACACCTTCATTTGAATAAGCACCAAATTCAAAGCACCTGAACTTGGTTGATTCTGAGCAGCTGCCCATCTCTCTCTATTACTGCCATGCTGTCCTGTAGTGGACGCCCATCTTTCAGCCAGCTGAGGGTTGGAGGGGGAAGACCGGTCGCGATACACTCCAGCTCCAGCACACTGTCCACTGCAACCAGCTGCTCGTCAGGGGATGAAGAGCCAGAGATCTTGGGGGGCTCTAATATGGAAAAATACATCCTCAGATTTAATACTTATATCAGATACTATGCCTTTATACATCCCTAAGAGTATATACAATATGAAATGGGGAAGTACTGCATTTCCCCAAGAAACTTTACATACTCTGGCAAAGGTATTGCTCTTACCTGAGAAACTCAGTGTTCTCTCGCAAAACATTTGCATTCTCATGCAAAAGCATTGTGTCCACCCCAACAAACTTTGCATTCTCTCATAAAAGCACTGATTTCCATTACAAAATGTTTGCGAGCCAATGCAAATGTAAAAAAGGGTCTCAGAAACTCAAAAAACCTTCTCTAATTTCTTTAGTTCTCATGTTTACATTGCTTTCAAATGCAAATACCTAGCACGGTCAGGTTGAAAGTCTTGGTACTGCTTCCTGCCTGGTTGCTCGCCACACAGCTGTAGAGGCCTCCATCACTGGGACCCACATCAGAGAGCAGGAAGCGGGTTTCCTGTCCATCCAGCAGAAGATTACGGTGCAGTGAAAGCGGTTGGCCATCCTTCAGCCACGATAGAGTTGGAGGAGGCACACCGCGGGCTTCACAGGTCAGTGTTACCGAAGAGCCCTGGACCACGGCCACCTGCTCAGTCGGCTCTGTGCGCTCAACCGCAGGGGGAGCTGATGAGGGGGACAAACAGCAATGGTTAAAAACCTGCAGGTTTGTTGTTTCTATTTTCATATATTATTTGTTAACTGATTCGTGTTTACATAAATTAATCAATTAAAAGGCTCTGCTGTACCTTGCACGTGGAGGTCAAAGTTGAGTTCAGCTGATCCAGCTCTGCTACGAGCCACACAAGTGTAGATGCCAGAATCAGACAGCTGTACTGGTGCAATCCTGTTCAGACACAGGATACAGGACACCGTCAATCTAATGTTATATCTATAATATCAGAAATTGTAATCTGTTGTGCGTGCAAAACTGACCTAAGAACAGTATCTGCAGAAAGCAGGCGGACACGGGGTGACAGGAGTAAAGGATGACCGTCCCTCAGCCAGCTGATTTGAGGTTGAGGAGTCCCAGTGGCTTTGCACTCCAGTGTGACCACACTGTGCTGAGTGGTGTGCACCTCACGGGGGACGCTGGTCTCCCCACTCATGGAGGGAGGAACTGTAGTGCAAAAAGCATGGAAATTATTTAACAGATTTGTATTGTGTTTGCTAAAACACTATAGAAAGACAGCTGCTCTCACCCAGTACAAACAAGGTATAGATCTTGCTCTCTTGGCCAGCAGAGCTGACAGCCAGGCAGGTGTATGTTCCTGAGTCTTCTGGCCTTATATTCAGAAGTGTTAGAGTGCTCCCATCAGGAGAGATACTGTAACACACCAGTATATATGTTAATGTGCAACTATGAACTATAAACAAGCTTTTCTTCGTCAAGCACAAAGTTAGAATATTAAAATAAAAATAAAATATGCTTTATTTTATATATATATATATATATATATATATATATATATATATA
>NW_015659020.1:1048761-1054764 GCF_001515625.1 Sinocyclocheilus rhinocerous
ATTATATTATATTATATTATATTATATTCAAAAAGTCAAAAAGTCCCACTATTGATTTTTTTTTTTATTTTCCTTTTTTTAAAATTTTTTATAAAAATGTCAATTACAAATAATATTATAAGCATACCAATTGGAGTGGAAAGTGTGGGAAAATTGTTCATTCAGTTTTTCATGTTTCTTTCTTCATTTTTCAAACTTAATAAAAAAAATTTAAATTAATGAATCTGTGTGAGTCTTTCTTTATATACTCTGTGTATAAATACTTTATTACATAATAAATACATTAGCAATATCACACAAGCACCCATGTGCTATTGCTCTATATCAGAATGGCTGGGATTTGGCCGTAGGCAACTGTTGTATAAATCACATTATATTATATTACATTACATTATTAAACATTTAGTAGTAGTAGTAGTAATAGTAGTAGTAAAAAAAAATGTATGAATCAGTGTGAGAGTCTTACTCTATATGCTCTTTGTTTCCATAAGTGTGGGAAAATTGTTCATTCAGTTTTTCATGTTTCTTTCTTCATTTTTCAAACTTAATAAAAAAAATTTAAATTAATGAATCTGTGTGAGTCTTTCTTTATATACTCTGTGTATAAATACTTTATTACATAATAAATACATTAGCAATATCACACAAGCACCCATGTGCTATTGCTCTATATCAGAATGGCTGGGATTTGGCCGTAGGCAACTGTTGTATAAATCACATTATATTATATTACATTACATTATTAAACATTTAGTAGTAGTAGTAGTAATAGTAGTAGTAAAAAAAAATGTATGAATCAGTGTGAGAGTCTTACTCTATATGCTCTTTGTTTCCATCCTCAAGAGTCTTTCCGTTCTTCAGCCAGCTCACTTTGGGAGTAGGTGTACCCATCACCTGACATTCAAGAGTCAGTTCCTCCCCAACAGGTGCACTGACCTCTGATGGGTGGCCAGAATCTATAATTGTGGGTGACGCTGATGGAGCCAAATACATTTGGTTATTTTAGAGTTAATAATTAGCTAATTCCACACAGTGTGAATCAAGAAACAAGACTGAGATTACTTGAGATTAGAGCTACGTGCAGTTTTACCAAATATAGTAAGTGAGTAGTCTTTCTGCGTCTGCCCTTCACTGTTTTTAGCGATGCATGTGTAAGTGCCGGCATGAGAGAGCTGCAGAGGGCCTAACTCCAGTCTGTTTCCTCTCGCTGACCAGTTCCACTGCAAACTGCTTTCTACACAAAAGAACAGACAACAAAATGCATATAAAGTGTGTTATATTCACACTAAAATCTGAAGGTGTGCAGCATTTAACTTACCGATAGGAGAGCCGTCTTTCAGCCAAGCAATGTTGGGTACAGGTACACCAGAGGCCTCACAGATGAGGGTGATGTGTGAGCCCATGTTTTGAGTGAGGGTCTCATGAAGAGGGCCCTCCATCACAGGAGGCACTAAAAGTGAAAGATAGCAAAATCGCTTACTGCACCTGTAACTTTTATAAAGCATAAATGTTTCAGTTGCGCTGTATTTTTTGGACTCACCATGGACTGTTACTCTAAAGGTGCGATCTACTTGACCTGCAATGTTGGACACCTTACAGGTGTACACCCCGCCATCAGCCACCTAGGGAAAGCAACCATGTCAACAAAGCAATAACTAGAAATACACTGCTTATTTATACATTTACAACTATTGTTTAAAAGTTAGAGGTCGGTTTTTTTTGTTATGCTTCCCCAGGCTGCATTTATTTAATCAAAAAATATTGTAAAGATATTATTACAAAATAAAACTTTTTTTGCATTTTAAGATATTTTAAAAATGTCATTCATTCCTGTGATGCAAACCTGAATTTTCAGCAGCCATTACTCCAGTCATCAGTGTCACATGATCCTTCAGAAATCATTCTAATATGCTGATTTGGTGGTCATTACAGTCGCTTTTGCATTTGCAAATCTCCCATAAAACATCTTTCTTTCCATAAAACCGTGCTTTCTTACCTGCACCCCAACTATCTCAAGTTGCTGGCGCTCTATCCTCAAACCATTTCCAGCAGCCAGCTGAAGTCCATTACGATACCATGTGACCTCTGGTTCAGGGGTGCCGTTGGCTTCACAATGCAGAATAAGCGATGACCCGACCTGAGGTGTCATAACCTCTGACTCTGATTCAAGACGTGGCACCAGTGAAGGCAGGGCTAGAAATCAGGGCCAAATAATAAAAAAAATCATTAAAAAAATTAATCAACTGAAGCAATTAATTAACAAAAATTCCCATAGTCTTCTAACCGTAGACAGTAAGGAGAATGCTCTTTTGGTCTTGTCCGGCTGAGTTTGTGGCTGTACAGACATACTGGCCGGCATCTCGCTGTCCAGCCCTGGGAAGCTGCAGCATCTGACCACCTTTGAACAAGATGATGGCACATTACATACTGTATATGCATACATGCTTCACAAAGCATTATTGCTACACACAGAGAGTTACATTTAGACTGCAAATCACCTGGCAGTATGTGGATGCCAGTGCTGAACTCCAGCACCTGCCCATCTTTAGTCCAGATGATGTCAGCAGGTGGGTACGCCTGCACATCACACAGCAGAGAGATCATGTGACCCTCCACCACACTCATATCCTCCTCTTGGCGACCCACAATCCTTGGTGGAACTAAGAAAAATACATGCTGTATTAACAGTGTATTAGACAAATAGCTAACACTGCTTATTTATACATTTACAACTATTGTTTAAAAGTTAGAGGTCGGTTTTTTTTGTTATGCTTCCCCAGGCTGCATTTATTTAATCAAAAAATATTGTAAAGATATTATTACAAAATAAAACTTTTTTTGCATTTTAAGATATTTTAAAAATGTCATTCATTCCTGTGATGCAAACCTGAATTTTCAGCAGCCATTACTCCAGTCATCAGTGTCACATGATCCTTCAGAAATCATTCTAATATGCTGATTTGGTGGTCATTACAGTCGCTTTTGCATTTGCAAATCTCCCATAAAACATCTTTCTTTCCATAAAACCGTGCTTTCTTACCTGCACCCCAACTATCTCAAGTTGCTGGCGCTCTATCCTCAAACCATTTCCAGCAGCCAGCTGAAGTCCATTACGATACCATGTGACCTCTGGTTCAGGGGTGCCGTTGGCTTCACAATGCAGAATAAGCGATGACCCGACCTGAGGTGTCATAACCTCTGACTCTGATTCAAGACGTGGCACCAGTGAAGGCAGGGCTAGAAATCAGGGCCAAATAATAAAAAAAATCATTAAAAAAATTAATCAACTGAAGCAATTAATTAACAAAAATTCCCATAGTCTTCTAACCGTAGACGGTAAGGAGAATGCTCTTTTGGTCTTGTCCGGCTGAGTTTGTGGCTGTACAGACATACTGGCCGGCATCTTGCTGTCCAGCCCTGGGAAGCTGCAGCATCTGACCACCTTTGAACAAGATGACGGCACATTACATACTGTATATGCATACATGCTTCACAAAGCATTATTGCTACACACAGAGAGTTACATTTAGACTGCAAATCACCTGGCAGTATGTGGATGCCAGTGCTGAACTCCAGCACCTGCCCATCTTTGGTCCAGATGATGTCAGCAGGTGGGTATGCCTGCACATCACACAGCAGAGAGATCATGTGACCCTCCACCACACTCATATCCTCCTCTTGGCGACCCACAATCCTTGGTGGAACTAAGAAAAATACATGCTGTATTAACAGTGTATTAGACAAATAGCTAATTAGTTATGCTCCCATGCTCATTTATTTGATAACTGTAAAACAATAATGTAATATAAAAATATTATAATTTAAATTAGCTAATGAATCTTTCAGATTGATCTATAAAATGATTTGACATAACACACTACTATGGCTTGAAAGAGCAAGTTCTTTTTCCCCCAATAATGCCATAATTTAGCCTATGAAATATTTTAGAGCAGAACATAACTATTCATCATTAATGAAATTTCCATTCATTTTTGCAAGACTTTTTGCAGGAGTTTTTAATCATTTTGAAAAACACAATTCCCTGATGTTTCCTGGTTTTCCATGATTGTTGGAACCCTGTCAATTGCTCCTACCTTGAACAGACAAGCTGTAGAGTCTCTCGACAGCTCCAGCCTTATTCTCTGCCACACACTGATAACTGGCCGCATCTGACACTTGCACATTCAGTATCTACAGAGACACACAGGGGAGTTGTACAAGGCGTGGCGCTTCATTTTTTCTCTCAAATGAGCAAAATCTTTGTATCAACCTAGTAATATAAATCAATGATAACCTATAAATCAAAGATAGTATGCTTAATTAGGAGAGAAACGGGTTCAAACTCATGTTTCTGAGCTCATGACCATCACCTCCAGCAGTTTCCCATCCTCTAATATCTGATGGTGAGGGCCGCTGTAGAGGGGCAGACCATCCTTCAGCCAAGATACAGATGGAGTGGGGTTTCCTGTGACATCACAGCGCAGTGATATAGTCGAGTTGACCACAGCATCCATGTCCTGCATGAACTCATCAGTCTGGCCATCAATCAAAGGAGGAACTGTGTAAAATGTAAAATTAGTCATGTTTATGCAGATTATTCATTAATGAGGCTGACAAATAAAGTTTATTCATTTGAATGCCATAGAGATCTGCCTGTTGGATTTACTTCCTTACCCAACACCTCCAGGTCATAGTGCATTTTGTCCTCTCCAGCTTCATTCACAGCCTGGCAGGTATATTTCCCAGCATCCTCAAGCTGAACCCGTGGGATCTGCAGGAAGTTCCCTCCTGAAGAGAAACACACAAAAAAAATGTACTGTATATATACTGTATATGCCAGTGTTTTATCTTTAAGTTCAAAATTGATGGCATTGTTTGTTTTTAACTACAATAACTAAAGAGAACCATGGTGTTCACATGCTAAGAAAATTTTTTTCACACATGTACTGGACATGCTAATACATACATACAAGTACATACACTATTTTTTTCTTCTTTAAAATAAATTAATACTTTTATTCATCAAGGATCTATTTTGAATAAACGCTGTTCTTTTCAACTTTATATTCATCAAAGAAAACTGAAAAAACTGTTTAAAAAAAACAAACAGTTTTTAACATTTCAACATAATAGTAAAAAAATGTTTCTTAACACTAGAACCGTCGGAGTGGGGTTTCCTGTGACATCACAGCGCAGTGATATAGTCGAGTTGACCACAGCATCCATGTCCTGCATGAACTCATCAGTCTGGCCATCAATCAAAGGAGGAACTGTGTAAAATGTAAAATTAGTCATGTTTATGCAGATTATTCATTAATGAGGCTGACAAATAAAGTTTATTCATTTGAATGCCATAGAGATCTGCCTGTTGGATTTACTTCCTTACCCAGCACCTCCAGGTCATAGTGCATTTTGTCCTCTCCAGCTTCATTCACAGCCTGGCAGGTATATTTCCCAGCATCCTCAAGCTGAACCCGTGGGATCTGCAGGAAGTTCCCTCCTGAAGAGAAACACACAAAAAAAATGTACTGTATATATACTGTATATGCCAGTGTTTTATCTTTAAGTTCAAAATTGATGGCATTGTTTGTTTTTAACTACAATAACTAAAGAGAACCATGGTGTTCACATGCTAAGAAAATTTTTTTCACACATGTACTGGACATGCTAATACATACATACAAGTACATACACTATTTTTTTCTTCTTTAAAATAAATTAATACTTTTATTCATCAAGGATCTATTTTGAATAAACGCTGTTCTTTTCAACTTTATATTCATCAAAGAAAACTGAAAAAACTGTTTAAAAAAAACAAACAGTTTTTAACATTTCAACATAATAGTAAAAAAATGTTTCTTAACACTAGAACCGTCACGGGGTAAATTTTACCCGTGGCTGTTTTTCAAATGTACATAAAAGATTTTAAATAAAACATTCAAGTCTCCCAGTCATTGACTTTTACTAAAATTATGTAATTTACAATCCAATGTTGTTAAAAAT
>NW_015659020.1:1055987-1119631 GCF_001515625.1 Sinocyclocheilus rhinocerous
GTTACTCTAATTGGTCAAACTTTGGTTTAATTATTTAATTTTTGTCTTGCCATATCATTTATTGTTCGCTACTGTGTTGCTATTCTAGTCTGGCCATTTCCTGAAGAAGAATAAAAATCCGATCTATATGATGTAATGAATAAAACCATTTTTTTAATTATCCAAAGTTTAATGGTGTTGTTCTCTTATTCGAATTATAAATTATATAACTAAACAAATTGTCATCGCATCATCCTAAGCAGTGTGGTGAATTATTATTGCTCATTATTGTCTATAGGCTATTTTAGTCATTTAAATAGCATGGGTTATCTTAATATATTGATTAATGACATTGTATTATAATATATTACACCACCCAAATATCTAGGCTACTACCTTCTAATTTACGTTGTAAGTGCAGGCTTTTTTTTTAAGCTTAGGCTACTGACCGTTATTGATTAGTGTAGCCTGCATTAAAAAAGTATTGAACATAAAACAACAGGATAAAAATATAGTTGATGACTAGACATAATCATTTCATGACTCTAGACACTTCTTTGTGAAGACAGTGGCATAATACAGTGAAATAATATGTTCTTTAGCCATATAAATATAGTTGTCATGTGCGTGGGTAAAATTTACCCGCTGGCGCTTTTAGGTATACAGCGACCTCTGGCGGTTCTAGTGTTAAGCAAAAAATCAGCACATCAAAATGATTTCTGAGGGATTATGTGAGACTGATGACTGGAGTAATGATGCTGAAAATTCAGCTTTGCCATCACAGGAATAAATTACATTCTAAGATGTATTTAAAATATATATGTCAAATTGTAACAATATTTCAATATATGTATATTTAATAAAGCTTATTTACTGACTCATGTCACCAAAATAACATTTCACTCCACTCACCAGGTAACAACACAACTCCATCTGAGCTGGTAAGTTGCCTGCCTTGTCTGTACCAGCTGAGTCGAGGAGGAGGAATAGCATTGCTCTCACAGGACAGACTGATGGAGTGTCCCAGTACCACCTCTCGTCTTTCAACCATCCCTTCAGTGCCGTCAGGATCCTCTTCATCTTCTCTCTCCCCCAGTGAGAAACCAGCAGCAAAATGTATTACCCGGTGAAAGATTGGAGGAACTGAGGAGGTAGCTCAAGAAACAATCATTAATATCTACACCTATCAACTGAAGTTAATGTGTGTATAATTTGCACTGACCCTGTATAATCAGGTGGAAGTCTCTCTTGTCCTCTCCAGCAGAATTGGTAACCACACATGTGTACTGGCCCTCGTGAGACAACATGGCATTCTCGATGAGGAGCATGTGACCGTTCACTCTCAGACCGGTGTGTGTATTCCCATTTAATAGCTGTGGAACATGAATAGAGAGTGTTTGAATATGACTGTTTCATTCATTCCTCCTCAAAAGATGATTAGAAGAGCCCAGGAACGATTTCTGGCCCAGATCCTTCCTGGACATGAGCTGCTGCGGCTCAGAAGAATATTCCTTGCTTTCATTTTAATTTCTTGTTTCATTCCTTGAATTAATTTTAACTAGGCAATCAAAGAAGAAAGCAAATAAAACAGCATCTTTTCAATATAAACTGTATAGTCCAACAACACAAAAAAGTGACTGTATGAGTGAATAATTTAATCACTATTTAAACAAATGTATTCAAACACACTGATTTATCCAGGAATGAAACAAGGGACTATATTTATGTTTGAGTCATTGAATCATTCATTCAACCAATGCATTTAAAATTGCTGCTTCTCCAGATCCTCAAATACATGTTGTTCAGTGACTTGATCGTGCTTTTGTTTTGTTTGGAAATATTTTTGTTGGAGGAACAAAAATACACTTTAACTGTGTTAAAAATGTAAGTGACTCAATATTATCTTCTTGTTCATTCATTGACTGTTGCGTAAAAAGCAATATGACACTCACAATCATGCAGTATGGTCTAGACATAACTATGGAACAACCTGAGAGACATAAAACAGATATACGGACCTGTCCATCTTTAAACCATTGTGTGACAGGCTCTGGAAAGCCTTTGGCCAGGCATGACAAAGTCGATGTCCCATTAATTCTCACTTTCTCTTCTCTTCTGCCAAAGCTGAGAGTCGTAGAATCCCCCTCAATCTGTGGAGGTACTGAGGAAATGGCACAGTATTAATCTTTGACAAAAACAAACAACCTTTAGCTATGTAAATCTCTTTACCTTGCATACCTACCCATAATTCTTAGTGTGTGGTGTCTGTGTGCTGTTCCAGCCAGGTTAGTTGCTCGGCAGGTGTAGGTGCCTGCATCCTCACCACGGGCCGCAGCCACACGCAAAGACTGTCCACCCTGTGTGTACGTGAGCTGAGGGCTGGACACAATGGGCTGGTTGTCCTTTAGCCAGGTGATAGTGGGAAGTGGGATCCCCTCAACTTCACAGTGAAGAACAGCAGGGAAGCCCAGAACGACAGTCACCTCTGAATTCTCACCGGCATCACGAATCATGGGAGCAGCTGTGAAAAGACCGAGAATAAAGATTGGATAAGAACTGGATGAAAGTAAAGATGAAGAAAACGTGGGTGTTGGGAACTGAGAAATTTCCATCAAAATATATATAAGAAAATTCAAATGTCACTTCTAAGTAAATCAAATACATACAGTAACTAGCAGAGTTTGATTCCCAAATGTGACCCTGGACCACAAAACCAGTCATAAGGGTCAATTTTTTGAAATTGAGATTTATACATCATATGAAAGGTGAATAAATAAGCTTTTCATTGATGTATATGGTTTGTTAGGATAGGAAAATATTTGACCGAGATATAACTATTTGAAAATCTGGAATCTAAGGGTGCAAAATCAAAATATTGAGAAAATTGCCTTTAAAGTTGTCCAAATGAAGTCCTTAGCAATGCATATTACTTATCAAAAAATTAAGTTTTGATATATTTACGGTAGAAAATTAACAAAATATCTTCATGGAACATGATCTTTACTTAATATCCTAATGATTTTTGGCATTAAAAAAATCGATAATTTTGACCCATACAATGTATTTTTGGCTATTGCTACAAATATACCCAAGTGACTTAAGACTAGTTTTGTGGTCCAGGGTCACAAATGAATGACTCTAATAATTCTGTTCATTTAGTGAATCAAAACCATACACTAGAATCAGTCTGGTCTTATTATTCAAAGAATCAGTCTTATGATTCATTTTTTTAGTAAAACAAAACCATAGAGCACAACCAGTGTAGTTTGATTCTTGAACAAATGATTCTTATGATTCAGTTCTTTTATTTTATTATATCAAAATTATAAAATGAAACCAGTGTAGTCAAATTCTTGAACGAATGACTCTTATTATTCAGTTCTTTTTTAGTGAATCAAAACTATTCAGCACAACCAGTATAATCAAATTCTTGAATGATGATTCTTATGATTCAGTTGTTATAAGTGAAACAAAACAATACAGCACAAACAGTGTAGTCTGACTGATTCCCAAATGAATGACTCTTATAATTTGTTTATTTTTAATGAGTCAAACACATATGGCTTAGAATTCATTACATAATCAAGGAAACAGTAATAGGACCTGGAATAAGAATTGTTTAATTCCTTATGATTTCCACCGTACCTTGTACGTTCAGCCTCAACTGCCGTGTCTGAGTCCCAGCGTTGTTACTGGCCATACACAGATATAGGCCACGATCCCTCGGCCTGACAGACTTGACTCTCAAAACCTGCCCCTTCTCCAGAAACTCCACATGAGGGTCTCCATTAGGGGATAAAATTCTGAGAAAGGTTGTGAAGAGCTCACATGAGCACAAAAGCTGGAAGACAGCAGCATGTAATTGTGTGTGTCATTGACTCACTCTCCATCATGACTCCATTCCACTGTAGGCAGTGGGCGGCCACTAACTCTGCACTGCATGTCCACTTCCTGCCCTGCCATGACAGTCATTTCCTGCACTCCTGAGGTGCCTGAAATTACTGGTGGAGCTAAACGTACACACCAGGACATATAAATATAAATGAGAAACTAAAGTATTCAATTAGTATCAAATGTTACAAGCTAAATACAAAAACAAAGCCTAATATTTAGCCTTTGTTCCATACACCTCAAGGTTACTTTAAATTACACAGCTTGTCGGTCTATATTTCACCTTGTACTTCAATAATATACTCCCTCCTGGCTTCCCCAGCAGAGTTCTGGGCAGTGCAGGAAAAGTGGCCAGCGTGATCATGCTGAACACGGTAAATCTTTAAAAGTCTTTTTCCATTCTGCAGATACACCCCTGGAGTCTCCAATACCTAGAAGCACAGAGCGGGTAATTGATTTCCAAGAGTAGCGGCCAAGATTTGTGATGAATTTTATGGCCACTAGGTGGCACTATGTTACCATTACACTGGAGGAGAGTCAAACAGGTAGTAAAATAAAATTAAAATAAAATAATTATATAATAGTATTGCATGGCTCTCTGGATTATTTGGCATTCTGCAAATATTTTTGTATAATGACAGTTAAACGATATATTTGACCATTGCCCCAGGCAACCATTTTAATACATCATGCTAGATTTATGTCTCTCACATCACTCTGCAGTAAAATTAATATTCCATGTTAATTTAAATATTTATTTGGAAAGCAGCTGTGTAATTCTGGATAATTAATCCATTTTATGATGGGGTCCTGATAACCCTGTTGGGTTTTATTTTGCGATAATGACAGGGTGACTATACATTACTTGTCATACAAAAATCTTTATGAAAAATCACCATGCATGAGGAAACCTTAACCTACAGGTCTGTTGTCTTTAGTCCAGGAAATGGTTGGGGTTGGGATACCGAAAGCATCACATCCCAGTGTGAGGGGCTGCTTCAGTGTGACCGTCAGATTCAAAGGCTGCCCATCGTCTTGGATCTCTGGTGGAACTAGATTTGTGAGACGAAGAAATCATTCAGCATAATTCAATCCAGCACTAAACCCTGACAGTAATTTGTTTGTATTTAATTAGGCATGTAATCAAGCAATGAAAAGTCTTCAAATAAATCTACTGTAAGTGCCTACTCTAAAACAACACAAACCAGAAATGTGTTCCTATTAACTTCTATGTACACTATACAGGATAAATTAACAGTCACCAATACAAATGTGTAAATCTTGCACACATTAAACACATTATTGTTTCGTAATTTGTAATCCAAAATTCAGTGATTATAACATTTTATATATTAGACTAAATAGACATTAATTAGACATAATAAAGCTATTAGCCATGTGGAAATGCTGCAAAAGTCTCACCATTGACCTTTAGCCTGGTCTTCCTCTCCACTGATCCTGCTTCATTACTGGCCACACACTTAAAATCTCCACTGTGACTGGCCGAAGCTGAGCCAATCACCAGCGAGCCATTCTCAGCCAAAGACACACCGTGCTCCGATCGCTCCATATGGACCTCCAGGCCATTTTTGAACCATCGCACCCAAGGAGCAGGAGACCCTAGCCAGGGGATGACAACAGCAAAAGAACAAATGAGATAGAGAAACAGTATGTGTGAAAGAGAAGACATCGATCAGAAAAGACAGAATCACAATTCCCTGTGCACAATGAACACACGGCTCGCCAGACCTTAAAAACAAGACCAGATATCCATCCATCTGACAGAGAGGCAACAAAGAGCAGAAACAAAGAGGATACCAGTAAATTTCTTTCCTCAGAAGTGGATCAGCCGATGTCCTGTCAAACAGTACTTCAAGGTGAAACGCACCGAGTGAAGATGCCAGACACAGTATATCAGAAGAGAACTGATCAAGCGTAAGAACACCAGATTTATAGCTCAAAGACAAAAGTCAAGAGACTTCAGGACAGCAGTAAGGGGAGTAGTTCAAACACACCAATGAGGTCCTATATCAGCCTCCAAGACCCCTTTAACAGATGTGTGATGAACTTTACTAGGTTAGCTTTAAGTGACGGGGCAGGGGGTAACCTTGTAGTTGTTTTACAGTCAACTCTTAAACCTCCTCAAAGGCCATCTGGGCAGGAATGACAGATACTGAGAAGTGTTTATTTGTGTTTGGTTTCACCCAGAGCACTTTAGATTAAACTCTCCCATGTGACATGCAGAGTCTATAGTGGTGGAAGGAATATACTGTAATAAGGATTTTTTTTTTAAATACACGAAAAGAGGCCCAAAAGAAGTATTTAGACACATTTGGACATTCTGAACTATTAAGAATAGTTCATCCAAAAAAGAAAATCTGTTGTCAAGTTCTCACTCTTCAAACTTTGGTTAATCTTCAAAACGTATATGAATAAGACATTTTTAATGAAACCTCAGAGGTTTCTGAGGTTTTCCTTCATTGAAATTCCAGGTAACCAAAATGTGGAAGATCCAAATAGGCATCATAAAAAAAATCCATATGAATCACGCAGTTTAATCCAAGTCTTGTGAAGAGAAACAATCACTTTTATATGATCAGATTTATAAAACAGATCTCCTCCTTGTGTCGTTTTAAAACTGTGACTTTTTTCTTCTGTGAAACATAAAAGGCATTTTGAAGAATTTCTTAGTGTTTTTCTATTCATACAATGAAAGTGTCCACTGTTGTTTTGAACCCCGGCCCACTGAAAAGCGTGCTGAAAAGCATGCTAAAAGAGTGCTCAGATCTAATCGATACAGATGAATGTGAATCTAGAAACATTTTATTGTTTGTTGTACATATTGCAGCAGTTTGGAAATGAAACATCCAGTCAGTAGCACTAAAAGATTACTGCTCTATCATGTTTGAAAATAATGCACCGCCTACACTACACCTTACACCGATAGATAAAACAAAACCAATCGTGAGATAAAAACCCATTGGCTACAGCAACCATCCCATTTTAGCTTACCTCTACAAGTTTTTTAAATCTTTTATCATGACTTGTGTTTCACGGGACTTGTACCTTCACATCAGGTACAACCATACCAGGTGAGCTACCAAGCAATTTTACTACATCAGAAAAGTTGTTTACTGCCACTAGTGTTAATCTTAGATGGAAACTGCAGTGAATTTTATGTACAGGTATGGTTTTGGATCTTTGCAAAAATGTTGGTAAATGCACCTTTTTCCAAGGAGCCTATATTGACAAAAAGCAATTGAAACATCCTCAAAATATCTTCTTTTCCACAGAAATAAACAAGCCACACAGGTCTGAAATGACATGAGGTTGTGACAGAACATATCAAACCAGCTGTCATGCAAATAAATGACTTGCAACCAACTGAGGCCAAATTCACACAGGTGTCTTATTAGAGTAACTAATAGTTTGTCACATTAACTATCCACTAATGTTTTAACTACAAAGTATATAAATGCTGTTTGTCTTCACTTTCTTACAAGCTTTTTAGTGAAGGATTTTATTTCAAATGCGTGTTTGTGCTAGCTTTAAAATAAATGTCACTTGGTGTAATAATTTATTTCGTAATTCAAAGATATTCATACTTTAAGTGCATCTTAAGTGTCCAAATACTTTTAGGGGCCGCTGTATACAATAAGTCAGCCACTTTTTTTTTTAACAAGCCAATCAGAATTCAAGGGAAAAGAACTCCCAGAGCAGATGTCTACAGTCATAATGTTTGGATTGATTGTTTTTGTGACTTAAAGAATGGTGTGCAGCTGGTCCTGTTTACATTACAGGATAACATTAGGAGCAGTTTATTTGTCAGAAATCCCTTGAACAATACTTCAGATGATGCACGTTATAAAAAGAGTCTTGTGTGTGTTCCTTCCGTGGGGTCATGTCTTTCAGTGCAAGCCAGATTAAATGGATCGATCTGAAAAGGACAGACTTGGGGAAAGAACTCCCAGAGCAGATGTCTACAGTCATAATGTTTGGATTGATTGTTTTTGTGACTTAAACAATGGTGTGCAGCTGGTCCTGTTTACATTACAGGATAACATTAGGAGCAGTTTATTTGTCAGAAATCCCTTGAACAATACTTCAGATGATGCACGTTATAAAAAGAGTCTTGTGTGTGTTCCTTGGGTGGGGTCATGTCTTTCAGTGCAAGCCAGATTAAATGGATCGATCTGAAAAGGACAGACTTCCTCACTCCTACTCCTTTTGGCACATGTCTTCTTTATCTAACACACCTGTAGGACTGAGGAATTCTGTTATAAGAAAACAGTGTGTGTTCTATACAGATGTTAACATTTTTAAATGTATGCGCCACTAACACAATCAAAATTATGATTGTTTGCAAACAAACTAAAATTATGCAGTTGTTCTCAGCCAGGGGCCCAGGTCCCACTACGTCTTAAAATGATCTGAGTTTGGTTATATTAACATAATCTTAATTAAAATGCTAAAAAATTTTTTTTTAAAAATGCTAAAAATTTAAAATAAAGATTTGTTTTTGTTTTTAATCAACTTTTTGCTTTTGTTCAGCAAGGACGTATTACATTCATCAAAAGTGATAATAAAGCATTCATATTTTTACAAAGATGTCTATTTTAAATAAATGCTATTTTTTACTTTTTATTCCTAATAGAATTCTGAGAAAAAAAAAGCATCACAATTTTCCACAAAAATTATGTTTTCAACATTGATAATAATAAGAAATGTTTCTCGAGCTGCAAGTCAACAATATATATTAAATCAGCAATATATATTAAAACAAAGTTATTTTAATAATATTTTACAATATCGCTGTATTTTTTTTTACAGCCTTAGTGAACATAAGAGGCTTGCCGACCCCAAACTTTTAGTGTAGAGTGAAATCATAACACAGCACCTATAAATCAACTGTAAAGGTTGTGTTTGAGGTAGCTCATTTCCTATGAAGTGTGATTATTAGGCATGTCACTTTATTTTACAGACAAGAACTTTCGCTGGAGCCTAATGATTACCGTCATCCGCCACCAAACATGCACGACAGCACAGCCGTTTGCACTTATTTACTGTCATATCTGTATTAAGTACCTCTCATTAAGTGCTACACAGATGTCTGAATTCTCAGTCGCCATAACAACATTAGAGATACAACACAAACACAAGAAAACAAACAGCAATTCAGCACAATTTCCACTTAATAGTAAGGATTACTTGACCATCTTTGCCCTGATTCAAGACAGACTGATAACCGCCTGTAAAAACGACCCATCAAACCCTTTCTTTCCCTGTACTCGCGCTCTTAGCCCTCCTCCTCTCCGCCAGCAACAGTCCCTAATTAGGATTCCTCTCCCAGTGGGCCATCGCATGCAGGAAAGCAGATGTGGCCCTCAGAGATAGAGGAGAAGAGTAGTGTTCCAGCTGCTGCGCACACACACATACACACACATCATGTCATATCCGCGACACGCAGGGTTGCCATGGCAGGTTTCCATCAAAACAACACCTATTAGCTTACAGTGTGCACGAGAAGAGCTGGGTATGTATCACTGTAGTGCGTTTCATAAACAGACACAGATTCACACTAAACACCTCTCACTTCTAGCAAATGAAGGCATATGACTTCCTTTCCAGGTCTGTTTATGTGAAACGAGCTGTTAAACCTGCACAAAGTGTTACCGAACGAAGATGTTGCCAGCAGCCAAAATGAGGTGGCGGTGAGAAAAGAGACCATATGGTGAGAGACAGCGGGAAAAAAACTGCGATGCCATGGGTAGAAATTTGCAGATTAAGAGGTGGTAATATTATAATAAGATCCCCTTTCTACGTCACAGGGGAGCGAAATCTGAGCGGCTCATTTTTTCACAAGCTTGCAGAGACAGGCTTACTAAAAAATTTACTGGGTTGATCTTTTTCACGTTTTCTGGGTTGGTACATGCAACGGGGACCCGATTATAGCACTTGGAAAAAGTCTGATTTTCATGATATGTCACCTTTAAAATACTTATATTCAGCAGGGATGCATTTATTTGAATTTCTATTTCCAATAAATGTTTAATCCATCCATATAGAAAATGAGAGAGAGAGAGAGAGAGAGAGAGAGAGAGACTACAAATAGCTTGTTATCGATAAACTGACCTAAATTTCAGATATATTTTGCATCCATTATATGATACAGTCTACAGTTCAGCCTAAAATAAGAGAAATAAAATCTGACTTTACATAAATATATATGTTGAATAAATCTGGAAACGCAGAGAAAATTAAATAAGCCTAACTTGTTTAAAATGTCATTTTGCTCAAAAAGATAAACTTAGACCAATATAGATTTCCCTGCTGGTTTGGGGCTGGTTTATGCTGGTTTCGTGCTGGTCTTGCTGAATGGGCACAGTCACACTGTTTAATAGCACAACTTTTCTTAAAAAGCTAGTGAAGTTGGTTAACAAAAGATGTTTTGGTTGTACACTAACACCTCAAATTACATTTAGTCTTTCAAAACATTTGTTTGTCTTACAAATGGGATTAAACCAAACATTAATTAACCCACGGAAGTAGAGAAGAAAATACACCACAAATACAGTAATAGTGACAAGCTAAGCTAGTTTACTTACCTCTTGCAGGGCAAGGGATGAGCACTCTGCTGTTAGCCACAGTCTCAATGATGGTCTCTCCATTTGTCTTGAAATAGGGGCCCTCTGTAACCACATACAGTAATTATACTAGAGTCAAGCAATTTGAAGAAGTACTTACATGACACAGTACTAACATAAAGTACAAGGTTAACATAAAAAGCCCAAAGCCAAAGCTCAACTCAAGGGTCAGAGTGGAGAGCACAGGAACACAGGGATAAGTGATTTGTGACCAAATCCACTGGTTTACACACTCATGTTTAGTCATAATTTACATTGGCTGGGGATAATGATATATTGCCTTCCTTAAATGTTTTGGTTTCCAAAGAGTTCTTTGTGCGATGACAAATGTTTACAGTTGAACAATGCAATTCTTGCAGTTTTGCTCAACAGACATACCTAAAATGTTCAGAACAATCTCGATGGTCTCTTCTCCAGCACTATTCTTGGCTACACAACTATACGTGCCGCTGTCCGAGTGCTGGACCGCCTGGATCTTCAGCATCCTGTCACTGCCCACAAGAAGTCCGTTATGAAGCCAGCTGATCTGAGGGCTTGGCTCTCCTTGGACCACACATGGCAACACCACCGTCTGGCCAATCAGAGCCTTAAGAGACGAAGGTGCTGGCTGAATCCTTGGTTTAGCTGTTAGGATAAATCCAGTACAAAAAAAGTCTGGTTTCTATGTTGTTTGGTTACAGGAAATTGAATTCTAGAATTTGAAGAATGTAAATGACTACAAAGACCACACTATCCTCTTTATGCACTACCATCCAAAAGTTTGAGTTCAGCAAGATTTTTTTATGCTTTTGAAAGATCTCATGTTCACCAAGGCTGCATTTACTTGATACAAATACAGCAAAAACAGTGAAATATTAACTGTTTAATAACTCTTTTCTATTTTAAAATGTAATTTATTCTTTGATGACAAAGCGGAATTTTCAGCAGCCATTATTTCAGTCTTCAGTGTCACATGATGCTTAAGAAATCATTCTAATATGCTGATTTGCTGCTCAAACAACATTTCTTATCATAATCAATGATGTAAAATAATGATGGCAATACTATCACTATATCATAGTTCTACCACAGCATTTTTTTTGTTAAAAGATCAAATTTCATTGTCAAACCTCAAAAGAGATGTTGTCATTGAAAGGATGAATAATTGTATGAACTATGAACACTCCCAAAATCTGCATTCTATTTCATGTATTTTAAGAGTTTTTCCATAGATAAATCCTGCAATTATTGGATTGTACCTTGTACTTGCAAATTGTAGGTGAGTGAGACGTTGCCAGCTGGGTTAGCAGCAGAACAGGTGTAGAATTTACTGTCTATCAGCCTGACATCACTAATCTTCAGAGAACCAGACGGCAGAATGGTGAACCTGCGTATGAAGAGGTCAAAAGTCAGGTGTTGAGGTCAAAAGAGGCATGTTTTAGAGTAAATGTGTCTGTTAAAGAATACGTGTTGTGTATATGAATGTGTGGTCTTGTGTATATGCATACAAGCTGGTTTCTAACTTGCGCAATTGAAACAGATTGAGAAAATCAGCATGGTTTCATTTGGATCGTAATCTTTTGAACATTTGCTTAGCAACTTTATTATGGCAACCCAAATACAAATACAACTAATAAATCTGAAAGGAAGCTACAAGCTACTATATTCAACAAACCCCCTTTGGGACAAAGTACTCCGCCTCCCACTTTTTTCTCACAAGTCTTGCACATGTGGCCTAATGCTGAGATCACTAAATAGTGGGTCACAGGCAAGATTCATACCTAAAATTGACTTCACACAGATTACACACAATTTCTAATGAATTAACAGAGTTCTAAAAGTTTTGTTCTAGAATTCATATCTAAACTGCAAAGAAGCGGAGCAAAAATGCTCATGTGAACGCAGTTGTTATAATGAAGCATTTGATTTATAATAAAAAATATTTTTATTTTTTATAATTCCTGATTCTATGCTAGATTAAGCAGCACTCTTCAAGAGAATATTTTGACTTCTTTACCTTTTATTTCAAGGCATTATGTCTGTAAATGGCTGCTAACTTGAACATGTACAGTGTATATTTCTGAAAGAGCATCAGTTTCAGAGTGAGTATTTCGTTCTTTCTTTGTTCTGTACAAAGTATTATGGCTACCAACTTGAAAGTTTACAGTCAATATTTCTGAAAAACATCAGTTTTGGAGTGACTGTTTCTTTCATTCCGTGTGTGTGTGTGTGTGTGTGTGTGTATGCTTATAAATCATATAGAGAGTTTTTTCGAGAGAGTACAAATGCACAAAGTTTCCTGTAAGGGGTAGGGTTGGTGTAGGGCAATAGCACATACAGTTTGTACAGTATAAAAACCATTAATGTCCCCACAATTCACAAAAACAAACATGTGTGTGTGTGTGTGTGTTTTCGTTTTCGCTAACTTGAAAATTTACAATGAATATTTCTGAAATAACATCGGTTTGGAGTGACTGTTTCTTAATGCTTTGTAAAAATAAAAAGAATGTAAGGCTGACGACTTGAAAATGTACAGTAAACATTCATGAAATGCACAATACTTTTTTCATTTCTCATTTCTCTGCCACACAACATACTGGCACCTAAAACATGTATGTAAATTTAGAGATTTCAAGACTGTCGAATACCTGTGATTTGATATTGATTAATTGTACATTTTTAGGTTTAGGTTCAAAACCACCAAACACATTCCAACAAACAACTAATTCTAGTTGGATCAGTGTGTTAATCCTGTTGTGGCAGTTTGAACCAGCCTGAACCAACACATGTATACATGCTGGCACAATTGGACTGTGGGTTATTAGGGTAATCAAGAGTGCTGGAATGGGCCAGAAAGAGAAAGAGAAAGAGAAAAAGGAGAAAGAGGCTAAATTTTTTAAAAAGCAGTTCACAGTCAGATAAAGCTCCAAACTCACAAAGGTTAAAGCAAGCACTGGTGCCCCCTAACATCCCTACAGCCACCTGATTCTAGATTAAACACACTTTCCACACACAATCTTCTTTCCTGTGTGGCAGATGTCTCTGGAGTGGCGTGTTATTCTCGTCAGGCAGACTGAGACGTCGACATGCTGTTTTATGAGACAGGAAGCTCCTGGAGACTCAAACATTATGCAGGCTACACTTCTTCCTTTGTGACTATCACTAAAAACACACACACAGGTCTCATTCCTTGCTTTACCAGGAATACAGTGTCTCAACATTCCAGTAATTCCCTGCTTTCACAGACAGACCACATTACCTAATCCTAAAGCTGTCATCCATAAATCCTTGCAATATCTATCTGCTGCATCCCTCTGACTAATGCCAGATCCCAGCACGCTTCTCTTTCTGATCCCTACACTTCCAGCCCCACTGCCATCATCAGTTTACTAAGCAAATACATCAACCTCGATGTAATGAACTTCACATCTGTTTTCCATTCAACCTCATGTGATTTTACACCTTGCATTTCTGTATGCAAGTCCACAGGTCCATAATGACTGGGAAAGAAAAAAAACCTTTTCTGCAACACATGCTTTTACAGGTTTTTGGTCTGATCTTAATTTGATAAAGCCAAAATCATTAAAACATTTGCGGCATAATGTTGATCACCACCTAAAATAATTGGTAATTGTCTTTCAAAAAGACTCCAAAATGGGGCTTACAATGAAGTGAATGGGGCTTTTAGAGGATTTAAAAGCAGTAATGTGAAACTTATAATTTTATAAAAGCACCTATTAAAACGTGTGTATTATTTGAGCTGTAAATCTGTTTAAATCATTTTTTACAGTCGTTTTAGGGCTTACATTATGTTGTCAAGGTAACAAAGTTGTAAAATTGGATATAGCTTCACATAGAAAAGCTTAGTAGTCTTATGTTTTTTTTCTTACTAAAATCATGTTAACACGAATATTGTTGATGTCTTGTGGCTGTACTATTGAAACACTAAGTATTGTATTGAGTAATGTTTACAGACTGGCGTCATTCACTTCCATTGCGAGTGACTCATGTAACCCAGATTTTTGTAACCCAAATGATATCGATTGAGCTAAACAGATATTAAACCTGGAATATTTCTTTAAAAGAAAGCAAAAATGTCAACATTAGCCAGTATAAGAGAGTCTTATCTCCAGTTACTTTTACTATGTGACATCATTGTACTCCTGGGTAGTTTACGATCTGGCCTATGATAGATCACTACAATTAAAAACACACAGCTATATCCAACACTCTCAAAACATGAAATCAGTGAGAAAAAAGATGCCTGCAGATGATGCTTTCACTTAAGCCAAATAAATGCAAAGCATCAGTCCATCAGGATGAAATCTATTGCGTCTCCTTCATAACAGAGCACCGGTGGCTCTTGCTGAAACCAAGCTGGCTCTAGTTCTTGTCCAAGGGAGTTAGAATGAGGTAAGAGAAGTCAGCTGGGGTGAATTTTGACACAGCTGAAGCCTTTTATAGATGGCTACATCACCTCACCAAGGCCCATTCCTTCACAGCAAGAAAATTTCATCACTCATCAGGACATATTTTTGCCATTTATTATGTACTATAACAACACTGTTCTAAAAGCAAAAACTTCGGTTGAAAATACCACATCATTTTCGGCTTCATGAACCAGGTTTTGTGGCACTGTCAACTGTGGAGTATCTAAAGCAGTGTTTCTCAACCCTGGTCCTGGGCGCCCTCCAACACTGCACATTTTGTATGTCTCCCTTATCTGACACACCCATTTCAGGTCCTGGAGTTTCTTTTAATGAGCTAATGAGTTGAATCAGGTGTGTTTGATTAGGGAGACACACAAAATGTGCAGTGCTGGGGGGCGCCCAGGACCGGGGTTGAGAAACACTGATCTAAAGGAACACAATTAATGAGCACATTTGGTCTTTGACCTTAGGCTGTTTGGCAAGTTATGTTTAAAAATATAAACAGAAAACTGGGCACCTTTTACCAAAAGCACGTGCCAGAATTGTTTAACATGTCCTTTCACACAAATTGTGTACCTCAAGATTTTTGTCTGTCACTATACACTTTGGGACCAGGACAATTTCTGTCAAATTCTGTCATATACACCCTCATGTCCTTCCAAACCTGCATGATTTTTTTTCTTATATGGAAAATTTTTTACAGTCCTTAATATGGGCCAAATTTGACAGGTGGGCTTAGTTTCTTAGGATAATAGATGGGTTAAGTGAGAAAATGTGGACAAATGGAAAAATACACTACTGTTTAAAAATCAGTACGATTTTTTTTATGTTTTTGAATGAAGTCTCATGTTCATTCAAGGATTTAATCGAAATACTGTAAAAAAAATAAATTAAAAAAATAATATTGTGAAATAATATTACAAATTAAAGGTGCCATAGAATGGAAAACTGTATTTACCTTGGCATAGTTGAATAATAACAGTTCTGTACATGGAAATTACATACCGTGAGCCTCAAACACCATTGTTTCCTCCTTCTTATGTAAATCTCGTGCAAGCAAAAGACCACTGAAAAACAGGCGAATCAGAACATAACACCGACTGTGACGTTACAGTCGGGATCACTAATAGTTACGCCCCCAACATTTGCATATACCCGCCCATGTTCTATGCCAGTCGCCAGCCGAACCTGCACAGCAGAATCATCAGAAGTTCTGCAGGTATTGTGAAGAAACAAGCGAGGATAATAGCGAAAATGGCAGATCATGGAAATAAATGTTATGTTCTTTAAAATATTGTATCAATGCATTCTATGGCACCTTTAAAATAACCGTTTTCTATGTAAATATATTTTAAAATGTAATTTATTCCTGTGATGCCAAAGCTGAATTGTGACCCTGGACCACAAAACCAGTCACAAGGGTCAGTTTTTTTAAATTGAGATTTATACACCATCTCAAAGCTGAATAAATAAGCTTTCCATTGATGTATGGTTTGTTAGGATAGGACAATATTTGGTTGAGATACAACTATTTGAAAATCTGGAATCTGAGGGTGCAAAAAAAATCAAAATATTGAGAAAATCGCCTTTAAAGTTGTCCAAATGAAGTTCTTAGCAATGCATATTACTAATCAAAAATTAAGTTGATATTTACAGTAGGAAATTTACAAAATATCTTTATGGAACATGATCTTTACTTAATGTCCTAATGATTTTTGGCATAAAAGAAAAATCTATAATTTTGACCCATACAATTTATTTTTGGCTATTGCTAAAAATATACCCCAGCGACTTAAGACTGGTTTTGTGGTCCAGGGTCACAATTTAAGAAGTCATTACTCCAGTCTTCAGTGTCACATGATCCTTCAGAAATCATTCTAATATGCTGATTTGTTGCTTAAGCAGCATGTAGTTATATAAATGTATGAACGATAGTTTATGTTAGGTGTCTTCGTGAATTTATATAATCAATATGGTGTATGACAGGTACAACAGGACTGATTATTATTATCCTACCAGGCTGTGACGGGAGGTATCGGTTGCCCATTTCTGCTCCAAGTCACTAGAGGTGTAGGACTTCCATGAACTTCACATGGAAGGATGACCTCTGATCCAACCTCAGCTGCCATTTTAACCATTGCTTGTGACCCGTCAGCACCAACAATTCTTGGTTTGCCTATTAAAATGAGAGACTCAGAAAATACTTCTACACTAAATTTTTTTAGTAAATCATCCATATATTCCTCACTGTTAACACTCAGATGCATCTCTCTGCTGGTGTAGCCCACAGCACTGGTGGCGGTGCACACATAAACCCCTGCATCCTCCGTTGTGGGACTGGGGATGTACAGACTTCCATCAGCTGCCTCAAGAGGTGCAGACACAGGCCTGTTTGAGGGATCTCGACCCTGGTGAGAGAAGAAGTGCCTTTAAGTCATCCTGGGAAGTTTTGAGCTAGGAAGTCGTAATTACGATGTCAGGTCCGTTCAAATCACTTCGGTTGGAACAGGATGGCAATACACATTTTCTATATAAAATTCAAGAAGATTTTTCACTCTACATCTACAAAATGATGAATAAAGTATGTGCATTGGGTGTGTTTTCGATATTTATGATTTTAATGAAGGAACTGTAAATTTAATCATTACATCCATCTTATTTGCATCACAGAAGTAAGCTACTTTTTTTGAACTTTCGATTCATTAGCCGCTATAGGTAAATAACTAGAAGAATAACAAAGTGTAATAAACGGTAAAAATGTTTGCATAATAGACTGCTTTTGCACATCAGCTAAAATAACTGGAAGATTTAGATTTCAGCATGGAATACAAAATAAAAAAGGTAATTGCAGCTTTTTAGCTCACAATTTTGACTTTTTTTCTAACTCACTGTTCTGGCTTTCTTCTCAGAATTGCTAGTTATAACCTGGTTATAAGGTAATTGTGAGGTAACAACTTGCAATCTTGACTTTTTTTTCTCTCAAAATTGAGAAAAAAATTCAGAATTGTAAGATAAAATGTCACAATTACCTTTTTTTTTAAATTTAAAAGCTTCCATAGGAAGTGAATGAAACTGGTAGCTTTGCACATTAAAGTTACAAATGGCTGCACCTGCTCTTAAAAAAATAAGGTGGATATACTACAGTAATTGCACAATACACAACTTTATTTTACTGTAAAAAAACAACAAAAAAACATTTATTTTCATGAATTTACTATTAAAACAGATGATGCACCTATTGGGTTTGACATGTTTTCTCAGGGCTAAAAGAAAACCCAGAGTTTCCCAATCGCAATTAGGGCTTTGTGGTGACGTTCATGTGCATTCAACTTGTAAATACAATCTTTCCGACGTGACTTGAATGCACCACTGGAATGCACATCCTGTCTGAAACCTCTGAAGCGGCTTCTCAGGTTGAATCAGGCATTCCTCCTGCATATCCCCCAGTCCAAGATGACTTTAGCAGACCTTCTTTCATGTGACCAGAATAGCAATTTACATGCCTCGAGTGGATACTGCGGACAATACACCCCCAATCTATCGTTTTGTAAAACAGCGGTGGAAAACTTAACCTCCCATGACAGGGGCAGGCGGACGTGAGCATACATTCGTTTGAAAGACGATTGGGAAAGCCATGCATCAAAGATGAATGGGCTGCATCAGCACTTCTCCTGCCTCCATTATGCTAAATTATTCCAGCTAACTGTTTAGCAAGGTGTGATCTGTCACTATCTGTCACTGCTGGAAAGATGACCCAGCCAGAAGCACCATTACTGAAAAAAGACCACAGTAAGAGTGATGTACCTTGGACCAGACGATGGTGGGTTTGGGGACCCCACTTGCTTCACAGGACAGGGAGATGGGTGTGCCCTCGTTGGCTGTGTAGTGCAGAGGACCAGCCTTGATATCAGGAGGAGCTGCAAAAGTGGGTCAGAATAGCAGCTGTTCACGAGGCCTTAACAACCAGCGGTTCACAATTAGAACTTCACGCCAAAGATACTTCACAAGGAATCCAGCTTATCGCTTCTAAATATGAAATTCTAATATTAGCATCTATTTTAGCTTCATTAAGGACCAGATGGATTACTGTAATGCTGAACGTACTGCAAACTGATTTTCTTTATACATTTTTTGTTTTGTTTCCACTAATAATAAAAACAATCTTAAAATGAGATACGGGTTACTTCAGAAGTGAAAAATCATTTAATTAATCAGTATTTTGGATGTTTTTTTTTTTTTAGATATAACAAATCATAAGTTTTCAGAGAATACAGAAAATATATTTTAAGCATAAACCTCAATAATGTCCTTTTTTCATTTTCTTTATATTAATACATTTCTCTCTAAAAAAAAACTCTGAAAACAAGTGTATTAAGTTATATTTTAAAAATTTACATTTTTCAAGTAAATTTATCATGATATATAGATTGATTTTAGATGTTTGTTAATTGGAAAACACACCAAAATGTTAATAAAACTTGATTTTACTAATAAGTTGGATAAGCCATCATTTGTATTTTTATTAATTTATAGATTTTTATTTTCTCTTTCTTTCAATTTCATATCAATGTTTGTCTGATTAACATCTTTATTATTATTTAAATAGTATTAATTATTAACTATAATTGTAATTATATATTTTTCATGTATGGCATGTACGACTTCTGTAGCTTCAGTGTTCTTAAAGATTGTAGATGGAGACTCATGTTCTGACACATGTAATAAGAGAACCATTTTACCCGTTGCCATTAACGGTTCCCTTTTATGAAATATAAAATAAAGATTAAACATTTTTTATTAGCCGTTAGGTAATTAAACCATAAACTATGAGAGATTGTTTGAAACCAGTGTACTTCTTTTAATTTGGGTGTCTAAAAAAAACTTCATCTCCATCGTTCTTCTTCCATTATCTCCTCATTACACTCTTGCTATCATCACGCTGATAAATCTAGACGGTGAAAAAAAAATCAATTATACTCAATGATAACAGGCCCTGCCTACTAACCATGAACTTCCACTGTGACGGTTATATTGGCTGATCCTGCTACATTGATGGCTGTGCACACATATGTCCCAGCATCACCTGCTCCAGCTCTATCTACATGCAGACTGCCGTCACTCCTTAGAAAGACTCTTCCACCAACACGCACCTAGACACAGAGCGATCATACACAATAAAAGAATAAGCGTAAACGAAACATGTCCATTATTCCTGAATTTCAATTTCACACCTAGTAAGCGTCTCTCTCGTCACTCACTTGTTTTCCATTGTGCGTCCAGACTCTGTCAGGAAGAGGAATGCCATCTAATAACATACAGGGAAGGTTCAAAGGCTGACCGATCATCACTGTGACAGCTGGTGCACCTTGAGCTAATAATGGGGGTTCTGCAAACAGGACAGATAATTACTATGACAGTTTATGGTGATAATATTTGTAAAATTTGTTAAGGAGAACAATATATTTTCATACCTAAGCCAGTAACAGTGACTCTGGCAAGAGCCTTGATGGATCCAAACTGGTTTTTGGCCTCACAAACATAAACACCTTCATCATCAACCCAAACACCTGGAGGGAACAGAAGAACACTGATTAGAACATAAAGGACTCTTTTGTAATTTTTTCTTATAAACATGTCATTTCATACTTTAGTCATTAACAAACCATTGAGCTTAATTATAGTTTGCTGTTAATAATGTGAAATGGATGTGTGGTCGCTAATTAGCTCACATATGGATGTGTTTGTGTGTTTTTTGTTTTTGGTAACGGCTTTATTTCATTAATAAAGTGTCATCTTGACCTTTGCATCAAAGTCAGGATAAAAACAACATACAGAACATTCAGTCAGGAATGTGACTAGTTTAACGATACACACAAATAATAACCTACAATATTTTTCTAATGTCTGTTATTTTAGAGTCATATATATTGTGCATCACTGCTATAAATTAACTACTTTATCTATACTACTATAAGTACTATATCAGTTATAATCAGATATTAGAGATACTTGACATATCAATGAATATGTAGCAGCCAGTATTGGATCATTTAATTATGGATGCTCATTTCCAAATAAATGCTGTACTAACATACAAATTAATGTTACTAACAATAATAAATTGATTACTAATAAATAATAAATCCAATCATAAATTGTAAGAATTTTTATTAAATATAATATTACTTAATATTATATAGATAGATATATATATATAACAATTTTTATTGCATTTTTTCATGTTTTTTACATTTAGATGACCTTTGTCATCATCTAACACTCACTTAAATGTAATTAACCAATTCACATTACTAACAATAAACAATAACAATAAAACATAATACATTTAATTTTATTAAAAAATAAAAAAAAATCAATCTTAAACCAAGATGAATCTGAGACTTTCTGAAGATTACATGTAACGGTGTTATTAAATTATTATTACATTTAACAGCTCAATAACACTAACACTTAACTGTAATCTTTAGCATATTAAATAACCTGAAAATAATTATGACCTTATTGTTTGGACATTGGTTTTTAATATCAGTGCATTCCAAATTTATGAACCTGTTTCTCCACAGTTTTCTACTTCATGCATTGATAAAAAAAAATTTAAAAAAAGATGCTACAGATGATCTCTTGGATCTAAAGCCATCTTTTATGATGAATGCTTTTTAATGACACACATCTGCACGTTT
Source organism: Sinocyclocheilus rhinocerous (assembly GCF_001515625.1). NCBI lineage: Eukaryota > Metazoa > Chordata > Actinopteri > Cypriniformes > Cyprinidae > Sinocyclocheilus > Sinocyclocheilus rhinocerous. Next base: position 1,077,612 of record NW_015659020.1, read on the forward strand.
GTTACAGATCTAAATAATTAACCATTAAAGTTTTACATTTGTTAAAAACGCATTCGGTTCTTGGCGCTGTTGGCGCTTTTGGAAGAGAAAGAGAATTTATAGCAATGCTGATTTTCTTGTATTTACAGCCCAGCTATTAATTCCATTGTGATGACAGTTCTGACTTCATTACTGGCTATTCATTCTTGTTTGAGAGCATTACACACTCACTACTTTATATGCAACTGTTCATCTGATTTAAAACAATGAAGCTGTTATGAATGTTGTGCAACGGTCTGCATGTGTGAAATTCATACAATAGTCATTTGCAATCACATTAGTAGCTGTTGAAATAGATTTAAATAGTATAAATCAGTGTTACATTTGCACAATACATTTGTGTGCAAGTATGGAGTGTTATATGTACATGCAGTGCTATGAGAGTAGGAATGATACACTGCTGGCCCAAAGTTTGGAATGATAAAGACTTTTTGCTGTTTTTGAGAGTCTCTTATGCTCACCAAGACTGCATTTATTTGATCAAATACAATAGAAATGGTAACATTGTAAAAATTTATTAATTTTAAATAACTGTTTTCTATTTTAATATATTTTAAAACGTAATTTATTTCTGTGATGACAAAGCTGAATTTTCAGCATCGTTACTCCAGTCTTCAGTGTCTCCTGATCCTTCAGAAATCATTCTAATGTGCTGATTTGCTGCTCAAGAAACATTTCTTATTATCAATGTTGAAAGCAATTGTGCTGCTCAATATTTATGGAAAAACTGTGATACACTACCATTCAAAAGTATGGGGTCAGTATGATTAATTAATTTATTATTATTTTTAATGAATGTTGTTATCCAGCAAGGATGCATTAAAATGATCAAAAGTGACAGTAAAGACATATAATCTTACAAAAAATATACAAATTACAAATAAAATATATTTCAAATAAATGCTGTTTATCAAAGAATCCTGAAAAATCAATCACTGTTTTTACTATTATTAAGCAGCAAAAACAACATTGATAATAATAATAATAATTATTATTATTATTATTATTATTATTATTATTATTATTATTATTATTATTATTAAAAACTGAGCACTAATAATATTTCAGCAGCAAATCACATATTAGAAGAATGCTTTCTGAAGGATCATGTGACACTGAAGATTGCTGATTGAAGGCTGTTGATAATTCAGCTTGGCATTACTGGAAAAAAATATTTCAATAGAAAACAGTTATTTTAAATTGTAATAATATTCTACAATATTACCATTTTTACTGCGTTTTTGATCTAATAAATGCAGCCCTGGTGAGCATAAGAGACTTCTTTCAAAAACATTAAAAAATAAATCATAGTTATTCCAAACTTTTGGCAGTGTAGGCCTATACAAACACACACACACACACACACACACACACACTCTCTCTCTCTCTCTCTCTCTCTCAAAGGGAAGGTAGGAACCATTTGCTCAGAATGCTTTTAGTAACCAGGTTATCCACAACACCAGATGAGCTGTTCAATGCTAATACTATAGAGGCTGTCCAATAAAAACATTATAGCCTATAAACATTTAGAGCTCTACTTTGTCAATATGTAGCTCCCTGTCCTGCCAGAAGCTCCGGTGTTGGCACTAGAGGCCTGCGGTTTGACTTTTACCCCACCCAACCCCCTGAGCGATGGGGTGATGAGACCTCCTCTCAGCCCACTCTCTGAGAGAGGAAGCTCTCAGCTGTACTGCTTCTATTTCCTCTATCGCAGCAGTTGGTCTCAGACCCTCCCCTGCATGTCAACACCTAAAATAACATCTTCACTATCCTCTTGTGGTTGAATCATGTCCGTTAGATCCTCGCGTTTAGTATCTGGGAGGGATTGTGCTAGCAGACGACCTCCCTAAACATCTATTTAAAGACAGATATAGAAACTCACTCTGGATCTGAAGGGCACCAGAAGGCAGTTGAGAGGTGCCGACGTGGCCAGATGACTTGCCAAAAATGGGACGTCCGTCCTGGCGTCTCCATGTCAGAGAAGGTGTGGGGAAACCACGGGCGATGCATGGTAGAGTAAGGTTATCACCCACACCGGCTGTTATGTCCACGGGAGACTCGGAGAACGTAGGAGCAGCTGCAAAAAAACAAAACCAAAAAAAAAAACACTTTGTTTGCAAAAAGTGAACAAAATATATTGTAACATGTAAAATAAATAAAAAAAAGAAAAGAAATAATCAATCTTCAACTCTCCTTTACAATTTAAATATTTTTATTTTTCCTCTCCTCACTATTATTATTATTATTATTATTATTAATAATATTACTGTTGTTGGTGGTGGTGTTGTTGTTGTTATTGGATTTTATTATTATTTTGGTTTAATAATCAGTATTATTATATTACTGTGTTTTGTCTGTTAATAAGTGAAAATAAAATGTAAAAAAAAAAAAACATTTCTATTTAAATAATTTGATTTGGCTTTAGACCAACTACATATTTTACAAAATCCAACAAAGCCAAAGTCAATAACATCATGCTTATTGTGTGTGTTTTTTTTGGAGTTTTTTTGTACACAGTAAAAATTTCATCTTTATGTACAGCGGTCTTTATTTTTTATTTTTTAGGGCCCTCTCAAAGGTATCATAGTATTTTGGGGTCCCTGGCATTAAGAAAGTGTGAAAACTCCTGAATTACATCTGAGAACAAAGTAGAAAATATATAGATGGGAAAAATCAGCTTTACAACCAATATTAAACTGAACAAAATTTATTTCCAACATATTTTTCCTTTATCCCCCCCTCACACATTATATGTAGGATAATAATTATGACGAAAAGTTTGTCATTTTTTACAATGTAAAAATATTTTCTCCCTTCACAGTTTAATATGCAGAAACAACTAACTAAACAAAGACATCTGTAAGTTGATTCTCTCAAAAAGTTTAGTCACATTGCTCAGTTTATTTGCATATTATGACCAGATAGATATCTTCTCAGCCAATGGTGTGAGTTTGGATGCAAGAACACCCGTTTGATTGACCAATGGCAGAAAGAGGAAGCATTCTGGGAACTAGAACATTAATAAGTCGTAATATATAACAATCATTATTTCTGTAATTACGCTTAGAGATGCTAGTGGCACTTTTAATGTAAGTTCTATATAATGTTATAATCCAGTTCTGAATCATTCAAGCATGCTCGTAAACTGGCCATGAGCTACTGGGAGTCTGAGAATCCTGTCAGGAGCTGTTAAAAGTCCCGTTAAAGACACATTCCCAAAAAACAAATTTTGCTCTCCAAATTTCACACTCTGCAACAAAGCGGGAAGAACATTTCCACTTGCGGTTTGGAAGCTCATGGGCTTATGGGTGTGTTCTGCTTAAAATCAGATAGTTCTGTCCAAAGTTTTTGATTCATGCTATGAACTACATATGCTTCAGTTTTGGAAAAGCAATAGAAATACTGCGACAGTGAGCTCAATAAATAAAAGCCCACATAAAATGAAACTGTTCCGTATAAAATGCACAGTAATATTTATATTGTGTCAGCTTGTAATGCAGCTGAGGTCTTGTTCTCACCTCCCACCTGTAGTATGACCACAGCAGAGGCAGACCCGGCAACGTTTGAGGCCACACAGGTATAGTCTCCAGAATCCAGTTCCTGAACCCCACGGAGCCGCAGCGATCCACGATGGACATTCTGCTCCGCAAATGGAACTGTTCCCAGATCCAGATCCCCTGAAGACGGATGGTGCAAGAATCAAAGAAAACATACACCGTTGCTGTAACAACCCACTACAAGTAATGCAATATCCTAAACAGTTTATAAAACCCAGAAAATTAATAACGGTCTCGAAAGCATGAAGAAATATTATCATATGTTGTATGTTGATATATTTTTTATACATTTGATTTGGTTAAAGTTTGGTCTGTTTGACACATTTTTGTCATTTTGCACATTGTTATTTTTGTCAACTAAAATTATACAGTGCATTCAGAAAGTATTCAGACCCCCTTCACTTTTTTCAATTTTGTTATGTTGCAGCCTGGTTCTACAATTGTTTAAGGGTGTATTCACACCTGTCTTGCTTGGTTTGATTGAATCAAACTCAAGTTCGTTTCCCCTCTTGGTGCGGACCTTTTTGGCAGGTGTGAATACAGCAATCGCACTCGGGTGCGTACCAAACAACGGCACCGAGACCCAGCTGAAGAGGTGGTCTCGGTCCGCTTCCAAACGAACTCTGGTACGGTTCGTTTAAGGTGTGAATATGACCCGACCTCGAAGAAAGAAATGCATCTTTACGGATTACATAAGAGTTGTTTTGGATTTGAATTATTTCGTTTTGTAGTCATTTAAAGCTTTTTATAGATATATTCATGTCTGTAAGGAAAATATTAGCCGAGTTTTGGTTCATTTTTGTGAAACGCTCCTGTTCAAGACCCGAGACGGCAAGCGCATCCAATTTGTTTTTTTATTATTTTACAAAAGCACAACGTTTTTGATATTGTGAGTGCACACAAATAAAAAAAGATCCTTTACAGTGCCGAATGATGTATTATTCTTACCTTTATGAGCAAAAATGACGGCGTATTTAATTGGTTTCCACTGATGTCCTGAAGCGCGCTTCAGCTTCCACTCTCCGCACAAACGATTGGATATGCGCCTAACAACGCACATTTATATAGATAATTTATTAGATTATATAGATATAAATGTTTAAACTAACATTGTGATGTGCTTTAAGTATTTTAGATCTATAGATTTTATTTTCGGCAAGTCGTAATTTCAACATCATCTGACATTCTCATATGATGCTCATAAGTTTCTTCATATTGCGTTCCAAACCAGTAAAAGAATAAAAATTGCACTATGACACATCTCCATGATTACCCTGTTTTTGCACTTCCTGTTTTTCCCTGCTTGAGAATTTCGGTCCAAAGAATGGATGACCTTAGCACACGTTTAGAATTTCTGGTTCACTTGCAAAATGGCAGTGTTAAAGCGAACCGCACAAAACTTTTTTTCCCTCATTAATCTACACTCCGTCCCTCATAATGACACAGTGAAAACAGAATTTTCGAAGTGTCTGTAAATTAAAAAGAAAAGAAACGGAAATATCACATTGACATAAGTATTATTAAACTATTATACTCAGTACTTAGTTGAAGCTCCTTTGGCAGAAATTACAGCCTCGAGTATTTTTGGGTATGAAGCAACAAGCTTTGCACACCTGGATTGGGGGATTTTCTGAAATTCTTCTTCGCAAATCCTCTCAAGCGCTGTCAGATTGGATGGGGACCATCGGTGGACAGCCATTTTCAGGTCTCTCCAGAGATGTTCGATAGGGTTCAAGTCAGGGCTCTGGCTGGGCCACGCTAGGACATTCACAGAGTTGTCCCTAAGCCACTCCTGTGTTGCCTTGGCTGTGTGCTTAGGGTCATTGGATGTTGGAAGGTGAACCTTCTGCCCAGTCTGAGGTCCTGAGCGCTGTGGAACAGGTTTTCATTGAGGATCTCTCTATACTTTGCTCCATTCAGCTTTCCATCAACCCTGACCAGTCTCCCAGTTCCTGCCGCTGAAAAACACCCCCACAGCATGAGGTTGCTACAAGCACACTTTACTTTTGGGATGATACTCTGCAGGTGATGAGCAGAGCTGGTTTCCTTCAAACATGATGTGTAGAACTGAGGTTCATCAGACCAGAGAATCTAGTTTCTCACAGTCCGAGAGTCCTTTAGATGCCGTTTTGCAAATTCCAAGTGTGTTTTCATGCGTCTTCACGGAGGAGAGGATTTAGTTTGGCCACACCACCATAAAGCCCAGATCGGTGGAATGTTGCAGTGATGTTTGTCCTTCTGTAGGTTTCTCCCATCTGCATATATGATCATGGAGCTCAACTAGAGTGACCATCAGGTTCTTGGTCACCAGTCTAGACAAGGCCCTTCTCCATTAATTGCTCAGTTTGGCTGGGCGGCCAGCTCTTGGAAGAGTCCTGGTTGTGGCAAACTTCTTCCATCTGAGATTTATGGAAGCCACTGTGCTCTTGGTAACATTCAGTGCAGCAGAATTTTTTTTGTTTTGTAGCCTTGCCCAGATCTGTGCCTCGATACAATCCTGTCTCTGAGCTCTGCAGGCAGTTCATTTGACCTCAAGGCTTGGTTTTTGCTCTGATATGCATTGTCAGCTGTGAGGCCTTTTATAGAGAGGTGTGTGCCTTTCCAAATCATGTCCAATCAATTTAATTTACCACAGGTGGACTCCAATCAAGGTGTAGAAACATCTCAGCAATAATCAAGAGAAATGGGAGGCACCTGAGCTAAATTTCAAGTGTTGTTGCAAAGGGTCTCAATACTTATGTACATGTAAATGATATATTTTAGTTTTATCTTTTTAATCAATTTACAGACATTTCTAAAATTCTGTTTTCACTTTGTCATTATGAGGTACAGAGTGTAGATTAATGAGGAAAAAAATGAATTTAAACAATTGTAGTATCAAGCTGCAACATAACAAAACTGAAAAAAGTGAAGGGGGTCTGAATACTTTCTGAATGCACTGTATGTCAGTTTGGTCAGAGAATAATTAGAGCAAATAAATATGACCAATAAAAGACATTTTCATCAAAAAACTAATAAAAACTGTAAAAAGAGGTGAGGTGCCTTGTGCTTAGGGACAGTATTTACCTTTTTGCCATTTTACTAATGGAGGAGGAGTGCCAGAAGCCTGACATTCCAGACTGGCATCTTCACCAGCAATGACCATCACCACCTGCTGTGCCACAGAGATGCTCGGAGGCTCTGAGAAAACAACAAGTGAGAAAGGAATTAAAACTAGCATTGTTTAAATATCATGCAAATATCTGTCTTTGTAAATATCTGGTTATGTTCAGAATTAAATATTAGCTTACTACTTACTGAAAGTGCACAGTATGCACTGTATACTGCCAACTACTTCTTATAAATAGTAAGTGTAACAGTATGCATTATTCTACGATAAATATTTGAGTATCTTATATTGTTTTCACATGACCTCATTGCATTGTAAATTTGAAGTAATATCCAATCATTTCATATTCTTCATCTAATTTTGTTAAAAATTGTCTAAAACTTGAATAATATGGGAGGAATAAAATAATAAGTTAAACATTTTAAAAATCAAAACTGATATTACTCCTGGTTTATCCATCAAACTTTTCTTTTAAAAGAAATTAATATTTTTATTCAATAAGGATGCATTCATTTAAAAAAAAGTGTCTGTAAAGACCTTTATAATGTTATAAGATGTTTCTATTTCAAATAAATGCTTTTTATTTGTCAAAAAAATCCTGAAAAAAAAATATTTATCACAAAACTATCAAGCAACACAACTATTTTTAACATTGATAATAACATGAAATGTTTCTTGGGCAGCAAGTCAGCATATTAGAAAGATTTCTGAGGGATCATGGGACACTGAAAACTGTCAACACAAGAACGGAATATTAAACATATAGATATTAAAATAAAATTAATTTTATTATTTTATTATTTTAAATTGTAATAATATTTCACAATATTACTGTTACATTTTAAAATTCAATTTTGCCATCACAGAAATATATTTCATTTTAGAATCTATTACTACGTTTTTACTGTATTTTTGATCAAATAAATACAGTCTTGGTGACTTATTTCAAAAACATTTAAAAAATTTTTTAAGTTTAGTATGCCAACTGAATTCAGTAGCCCCTCACTGCAGAACAAAGAACCAGGGGGCGGGGTTGGATCCACATCTAGGGGGTGGAGATGGTAGGTTTAGGGGTGGAGATGGGTGGGTTTAGGGATCAGGGGGTGGAGACGGGTAGGTTTAGGTATATGTAAGGTGGGAGGAGTTGGATCTGGATCCAACCTCGCCCCCTGGATCTTGTGTTCTGCAGTGAAGACCATCTCACTGAATTAAGTATAACATTCCAAGGCTTGACAAAATTCAACAGAAATTTTCAAGTGCCAAACAGTTTAATAGAAGCAGCTATATAACATTTTGTTATTTTGAATTTGATAGGTCTGCCAGCAGCTGGAATCTCATTTATTTTTTATGCATGCTGTCATGTCACTATAAAGGTTATTATTGTCAGTTATATATTCAATCTACAACTCAAAATGACAGAAGACTGGTTGACTATGCACAAGCATTTCCATCAACAGAGCCACTGACTCCAGCGCCCACCTGCATAACTGACGCTAACAGACTGAGAGGCAGTGCCAGCCTCGTTGGTGGCCAGGCACGTATAGTTCCCAGCATCCTCAGGGACAGCTCCTCGGATCGTCAGTGTGCCAGACTCAGAGATGCTCGTTCTGAAAGCACAGCCAGGGTTATATTATCCTAAGACTGCTGATGTAATGATTATATTACAGAGACAGTTGTGTTGAGCGCTTTTCAAACTGAACAGTGTTTTCTTTCCATCAAACTGACTTCTAAATGATCACAGCATCGATGTCAGATTTATTCTGATGTATTGACCAAATCTCAGACTATTAATGGTTTGCGGACAGTTTATTCAAACAGAAATAAACTATAAATGATCCATTTTAGGAAAGTAGATAAAAATAACCATCTCAAATTATGTGTGTAGATGTATAGTGAGAGAAGGGAGGGGGAGCTGGTCGACTACCGATAGCGGTTGGACAGAAAGATGTTGCCATGGCTCCAGAAAACCTTTGGAGGAGGGGAACCAGATGCCGAACAGGAGATGTGGACCTCTGCAGCCAGAGAGAAGCTTTGTGTCTGAGGGGAGACAACCACAGATGGGGCCTCTGTAAAGGAAACAGAAATAAACTGTGAATCATCCTATACTTACAGGGACAGTTTATCCAAAAATGAACAGTCTGTCTTTATTTGCCCACTCTCATGTCGTTCCAAACCCATATGCGGATGTTTTTTTCCATGGAACATAAAATAAGAATGTTAAAGAATCTAAACATAGATATTTTTTACACTGTAACATTTCATAGTAGGATTATGCACCATTCAAAATTTAACGGAAATGCCTTAAAAATTCCAATTTAATTCCTGAATTTGACAGAATTAAGAATTCCAAACAGAATGCATTCTGTTTGCAATTATGTGTTCCGTCAAATTCAGAAATTGAACTGGAATTGAATTGCATTCTGGATGGACAGAGAGAGAGAGAGAGAGAGAGAGAACGATAGAAAGACAGACAGACAGACAGACAGACAGACAGACAGAGATAGATAGACAGATAGATAGATAGATAGATAGATAGATAGATAGAACAAAATAACGACAGAACGATAGATGTATAGATAGATTGTTGCACATGCACTTACTATTTTTGTTGTTTTGAAAAATAACAGCACAAATATTTGGAATGACATGAGGGTGAGTAATTTTAGTGAACTATTCCTACACATTACTTGGCACAAAACCTTTGAGTCTGCAGGCATGGCAAAATGGATGATGAAAACTCCACACACTATAATAGCATAATAATGGTGGAAGTCTAACTGCACATGTTGAAAGTTGCTCACAGTGAGATACACTTTATCGATTTGTTTGGCTATTTGTCTCCAAAAGGACCCGCCAATCTAAGATCACATTAATCTTCCTTATTTGAAACATGCAGGGCTCAATCTTGCTGGCTGTGTAGAAGTTGCGCTGTGGTTTGGAGGGTTTTAATGGAAAACACATGACGGTAGGCCTCGAGAGGCCGCAGGAGCTGAGTGTTTGACCAGGTGCTGCAGAATACCTAGGACCACCAGCCATACGACAGCCTGGCTCTCTCCGTGGGCATTTGTGGCTCTGCACTGGTAGGGTCCGGCGTCCTGGCTGCGAACCCAACTGATCTCCAAAGAGGAATTGGCCAGTACTTTCACCCTTCCTGAGCGGGATGATAAAGCGGTGCCGGTCCGATACCAGGTCAGGTTGTTCCGCACAGAGCCTTGAACCTGACAGGACAGCACTGCCACTGTTCCCGGGAATGACGTCACATTCACGGGAGGATGCAGAACAGGAGGGGGCTCTGCATTAAGAGAAATGATGATGACATGCTTATAAAAAGACTACAGTATGTGAGGCAGCAAATCTTTCAGTTTAATGTTGTCGTAGCAGTCAAATACAAGACTTTTGGCTGTGACTTACAATTCCATTGCAAAAAGCTTTTCTCATTTAGAGTTTCCTTTAATTCTGGAGATTACACCCGCCTTAGCAAGCTGAAGCCTTGTTTATATTTTCACATGACCCTCTGCACATTGTGTGCGCAGTTCACGACACTCAAGAGGCATTTATACTTGATATGTTCCATGCTGAACTATTCTCCGCAACAACAGAAGGCAGTATGCAGAAAATATTAGCTGAACCAGCAAGTAATATTTTTACATTAACTAAATTTCACATTAACCTAGCCAGGAAAAAAAAAATTACACGGTTTCAGTGAACATTATGTTTTATTTTTTTCCTGGATAGGTCAATGTAAATTGCTTTTCTTGATCATATACAAAAAGTGCACAAAACAACAAATGCACTAGTATATACTCTAAATTCTACTCTGGTTGCAAACGCCTACATATTCAGTTATTTTATGATTTCATATTCATATTTATTTAATATATTTAATATTTAACATATGTATTTAATATATTTTGCCGATAATTATTTTATCGCGCATTAACACAGTTTATTATTTTTATTATTATAATTTTGAAAGTCAGATGCTCACAACCATGGGTCACAGGAGGGGTGGGATGTTAATCAGTACTGGCTTGGGATGGGTAGTGGTGGCCAGAGGCTTCACGAAACACTGATACAGTCGAAGCAAATGTGCGAGGCTTCGAAACAATTCGACACCCGTATCTAGGTTACACCTAGTGGCCATTTTCAAGTACTAATCTGAAACAGCATTGAAAACGAATCAGTTAAGCGAATTGACGAATTATAACATATATGTTGTGCTCGTCATTCCGCCATGTGGGTTGTGGGAGTGGTTAGTGTGCACGACTAGAATGTTGTCAGAACCTGTCACTAGCTGCGTTTACATGGACCCTACTAATCCGATCGTAATAGGACTAGAAGCACAATCAGAATAAAAAAGTCACATGTAAACACGTCAATCGGATAGAATTGGCCAGATCCGACTAATATTTCAATCGGATTGTAAGAGGTGGTTTATTCCTTTTGTAATCCGAGCGAGAGGACATGTAAACACTTGATCGGATTGAAAACCGAAACTGGAAATTACTGCGCATGCGCAGTGACGTAGAAATAGCGTAATGACGTATGACGTGGAACGAGCTGTTCTTCCTGGTGAATAAAGTGTCATAAATGAGTGTCCCATCATTATAAAACCATATATTCATGCAGTGTGCGCATGTCAAAAGATTAAATCCGATCAGAAGCTTGTGACATATAAACACGCATATCAACCCGATCACTTTATTTAGTGTTCATGTAAACACTACGTTCAGATTCGTCAATCAGAATGAATTCATTCCGATGGAAGCAAAAAGTGTCCATGTAAACGTACCTACTTTAGGTTCGAAACCCAGGTGAAGCATGTATATAATTATAATAAATATTTGAAAGTTGTGTTTTTATTGTTCTGTTCTTGTAATGTGTTGTATCTCTCTGACAACTGAATGAACTCTTTGTAAATATGTTATTTTGGTCATGAAAAAATTTACATTCATAAAAGACATCAAGCCACAACGCCTGGCATTTTTTACATATAAAAATTTTATTTAAATATATTAATTGTTCTGCTGCATTAACTCCACTTTTATACTTTGCGGGAGTTAGGTTAAGACAGATGTGCGATTGTGTGGTTTGTTCGTTCCTGACCCTGTCGATCAAAATCAGATTCGGATCTCGAAACACTTGTGAAACGCCCCGATGCTTTGATTCGCCTTAGTCACGTGACATGGGTGTTTCGAATCACACTTCGGAGCAGTGTTTCGAAACATCTGCGCGCGCGGATCTCGACACCGTGTCGAAACGTCAGTTTCGTATGGGATGAAATTAGACTCAAAATGATTAATAGATGCACGCACAATTATAATAATAATAATAATAATAATAATAATACAAGGAAGGAATAACGGACAACGTGCCGTTGAATTACAGAAAAAAAAAAAAAAAAATCCCATCACGAAGTTCTTGTTTGGCAAAATTAATATAAGATATTCTGTGTCTTAAGACAAGTTAAGTTAGAACAAGTTCAATAAAACACCTTTATTATATTTCTACGGTAGAGGAGAATAGCCAAACCAAAAAGAAACAATCACGCGTGTCACCTGATCCACAAATGCACATTTTAATCACTACATGCAAAAATCATGATACTTTAATGCAAACTATACCATTTGTATTAACAAATATGTCTCTATTTGAACAAAATGCTGCGCATTAATGTAATTCTTAACTCTGCAGACACCGGTTGAAAAGCATTTGTAATCCTGAATTCCACAGACTCAAATTGAAACGTTTTTGTTTGTGGTTAGTAAGATACATGTATAAAATTTATGCAGTACATGGATAATTGTGCGTGCAGCTATTAATCATTTTGAGCCTAATATCATCCCATAGTTTTGCGTCAGCCATCCCTAGGGATGGGTGTCATCACACGTCTCAACCAATGAGAGCATTTGGAGTGGGCCTGCAGCAGCACTCACATGAACGCTCCCGATAAAATTATTTAGGCTAAGCATCAACATTCACAAACCACTGTTCACTGTTATTTTTAATAGAAAAGAATGCAACGTGCTCGAAATCACGACTTCATAAGTGGGAAACAGGAAATTTCCGATAGCACTTGAAGACAGCAGAGAAGTGCTCTTGCTCAGCACAATGGAGTGCATCGTTTTGTTAACTTGGTTTATTGTTTTGAGTCATTTGGGACGCGGTAACTCACGGCCCTCTCACAATATATATATACGCAATCATGCTGTACGTATCAGAAGTTATAGCGCTCACACTACATGCGTACTGCGCTCTGGCCCACCTCTTCCAACCAAGCCAGGGACGGCTAAACGAACCGTGCTTCGCGATCACACTAGTCAAACGAACCGGGCTTTGGGTGTCAAACGCACTCGGGCACGGTTAAGATTGCCTAAGTGAGAGTACACCCTTCTGCCGCATCCCGCACACCCGAGTCTCTACCCGCCCGCACCCGCACTCGCCCATCAAGTGTTGTACCGCGCCGCACTCTGTTGCGTTGGGTCCTGAGATTGTTAGAGAGTGCAGGTCTCTACTCGGAAGGTGCCTCTTATAATGTTATGATCAAGGCTCTGGACTCTGAGCAAAACTTGTTTTTCTATAACAAACTATAAAATATTTTCTATAAAAACGTTAATGCCCTGGCAGTGGCAAATAGCTTTGGTTTTATATTTAATTTGATTACATTAATGTTATAAGTTGAGATTTACAAGAAATACTTTAACTGCTACTATGTAAAAGGAATACTGCAGTAAAAAAGCACCTTATTTGTTTAAAATGTTTGCAAACCAAATGTTATTGCACTTTTGTTCATATATCAGTACTTTTAAATGAAAAAATTACACAATACACTACTTTTGAATTCATTATTGAATTTTGTGCATAACAATGTGATTAATCGTGATTAATCGCTGCCCAACACTAGTATACAGTATATATATATATATATATATATTCATACAGTGCTTAATTTGTAAATTTTTGTTCAGTGTATATATATATATATATATATATAAACAAAAAGTTTTATTATCTTAAAAAAACGTTGATTCTGAAATGTATGTGTCTTGGTTTAAGGACGTTTAGATATTTTTACTGGAAAACAAATAATTATATAAAAATAAGGATTTGTTTACAGCGTGGCGACTGTGCTGCAAAGACACTGTGCTCGTAAAGTTACAAAAATCTAGAGGTGTACAATGGTCCAAAACTGAAAATGTGCGTGTGAATGCAAGACTGTATTGAGTATGGAAAAAAGTACGTAAAATGTGTGTATCCATGCAGTACCTCTGACAGTGAGTTGCGTGAGAGCTCGTCCCATGCCTGCAGTACTCTGGGCCACACATTCATATGCTCCTTCATCACTGCCTGAGGCATGGGGAATTCCCCATGATGCTTTAACTGAAGACCTTCAATTACAAAAAATTAGCAGGTTTAAGTGATGAGTCCAAAAGTGCAGCCTTTGATCACAAACATGCATTTAACCTGCACAGAAATTCACTTGCGCACAAGAATGAGGTCAAGAATGGAAAGAATTAGACTGAAAATATAGCGTTACAGATTACAAATGATACAAACTTATTCAAGCACACAGAGAAGGCAGCAGGTGAAAGGAAAAAGACAGTCTGATGTCACTAACAACTAGCTTGCACAGAATACCTTTCAGTATCAGTCAACATTATTTCATGTTCAAAAAGTAATTCAAAACAGAGTGCCCTTTATAGAAAAAAAATTAACGTTTTCTTTCATTTTTCATGATGACTTTCTTTTTGTGCAGTGCACACAACCCCGACTGTTCATATTCATTCCAAGAGTGATATGTCAGTGAAAGCTAACAAATCCTTGTTGGGTTAGGTTTGAATTTCGACTGTAAATGAATGCCCTGTGTCAGCAAGCGGTATCAAACGGAGCAAGAAATTGTCCAGCAGATGTTCGCTTTAACATCTGCTCCATTATGTTTACTTAGGGCCATATCACCAGAGAGAATGCCTGCAAAAGTGTTTGTACATGTTTGGGTTTAGAGAGATATGAAGAAGAAGAAGGATATATGCGAGAAAGACAAAGGGGAGAGAGGAAGAAATATATAGAATGGAAGGTGGAAGAAAAAATTCCACTTTCTACAATATGGTACAACATTGGGTCTGAAAACTTTTTTCTTATAAAACAAAAGATCTGAAAAGAGGGGTATAGACAGCTACTTTTAATTTTGATTATCAAGAATATCTAATAGTACCCAAAATATAAAAACATTCATCAAAAAAACTAATAACAAATCAAATTGTATTGAATTTGTGTGGCGTGTGAGATACAAAAGAAACAGAAACAGACATAGAAGAGAAAGAGGACCATATAAAAAGGTAAGATCTGAGGAGAGCCTCACTCATAGGTTCTTTCCTCTCCTATTGTGCTTCCACCTTTGGTGAATCTCAGCCTATAGGGCAGGTCACTCTCCACAGAGCAGTCAATCGTAGCAGGCTGCATGTAGAAGCCTCTTACCACAGTGGGCATGTTCACTCGTGGAGGCTCTGCAGGGTGAGAGGAGGCCAAAAGGTTAAACTGGTTCATCACAGCTGGGTTACCCAACACAATATAAACAATGTCAACTTGTGTCTCAACACATCTAAGAGCATCAAGCCCATTCAAATTGAAAACAAAACAAAAAATAAAAAGTATTTATACAGTGTTCAAACAGTTCAAAGTTTAAACAAAACAAACAAAACAAAATGAAACAGAAATTAAAAACCAAACAAAAAGTATTTATACAGTGTTCAAACAGTTCAAAGTTTAAATAAAACAAAAAACAAACAAAACTAAATGAAACAGAAATTAAAAACAAAACAAAAAGTATTTATACAGTGTTCAAACAGTTCAAAGTTTAAATAAAACAAAACAAAAAACAAACAAAACAAAATTAAACAGAAATTAAAAACAAAACAAAAAGTATTTATACAGTGTTCAAACAGTTCAAACGTAAAGCTTTGATTTAAAGAGTTAGATGGATTTTGAATGCAACTAAACAAACAAAACAAAAAACAAGTATTTATACAGTGTTGAAAGACGCTTACCTGGGATAATGTTGGTATATGACACACTAGACAGTCTCTGAAAGTTATAGCCATCTACATCATTTCCAGACACTTTGAGGAAGAAGCTCTGAGAGGGTGTTCGAAACTCTGGGATCCTCCAAATACCTCCTGAGCCTCCATCGTCAGGCAAAGGCACAGGAATGGTACGCAACGAGCGGCCCCCTAAAGATACTAGCTCCATATTGGTAACCAGACCAGGAGGCTTCAGACCTGAACACTTCAGCATCACGTGGGCTGGAACGCCTGGAGGAAAACTGGATATGTTAGATCTATAATTCTTAATACAGTTAAGTCATGTGCAAACATGAGCACAATGTGGTATTAATTTCTGGTACTAACTGAGTAATAGCCCTCTTCCAGCAAAATGTGGCTGGAGCAATTATTAAATTAAATATGAACTGTTTTAAATCATTATTTAACAATAAAAACAATTATGTTTTAATAGCATTAATTTATTTATTTTAATGACTTAAATAATATATGTGACCCTGGACCACAAAACCAGTCTTAAGTCGCTATTTGTAGCAATAGCCAAAAATACATCGCATGGGTCAAAATTATTGATTTTTCTTTTATGCCAAAAATCA
This sequence comes from Sinocyclocheilus rhinocerous, assembly GCF_001515625.1. Classification (NCBI taxonomy): domain Eukaryota; kingdom Metazoa; phylum Chordata; class Actinopteri; order Cypriniformes; family Cyprinidae; genus Sinocyclocheilus; species Sinocyclocheilus rhinocerous. The sequence continues at coordinate 1,093,969 of NW_015659020.1, forward strand.
TTAGGACATTAAGTAAAGATCATGTTCCATGATGATATTTTGTAAATTTCCTACTTTAAATATATCAAAACTTAATTTTTGATTAGTAATATGCATTGCTAAGAACTTCATTTGGACAACTTTAAAGGCAATTTTCTCAATATTATTATTTTTTTTTTTGCACCCTCAGATTCCAGATATTCAAATAGTTGTATCTCGGTCAAATATTGTCCGATCCTAACAAACCATACATCAATGGAAAGCTTATTTATTCAGCTTTCAGATGATGTATAAATCTCAATTTCGAGAAATTGACCCTTATGACTGGTTTTGTGATCCAGGGTCACATATATATATTTAAATATTTTTAGGCTATCGCTGGAGCAATAATCAAAGAAAAAGGGTTATGTAGCCACATGATGATGTAGTAATACCTTTAATAGGTCTCTCTCTGGTCCTGCTGAACTCTGTGACAGGTATACTAGAAAAACCCGCCCTGAAGTCCAGGTTGCTCACACCTGTTACTCTAAGTGTGTGTCTCCCACCGCAGCCCACCTAGACGAGAGAAAAAGCAGGGTTCAATCACTGACATTTTTCAGAAGTATCTGTAGTTAACAGTTATTAACTAGGATCATGGTAGATGCTGTTCAAAGCTTCTAGGTGGCACCTTTAATGTCCATGGTCCTGGTCGAGGGTTCTTCAGGTTGACCACCCGTGCTGAGTTTGGGATGTTGAGCAGTTCTGTCAGACCCTGTCTCTCTCCAACTACGCGACCTATAATTATTTAGATATTGATTTTAAAAAGGTTTATTAATTGTGGTACATTAAAGAAAGGAAGTCAGACATCTAAAATTCAAAGTGCAGTAATTCCTGAACAACCGTTTAATATAAAAGCATATGCCTACCAAGAGGGTCTCTGAGCTCAATTTGTGGTGCTGGACCACTCAATGACACGGTGACTTCTTTTAAACTGGGGTCAAAGGACACCTCCCACTGAGTCTCCTGGGCAGTTTCATGGTCGGACGAGAGAAGGTGGACCTTCATAGCCTGGACAGTTTCCTCAACCCATTTAAGAACCTAAACAAACATATGAACTATCAAACTCTTCTCCAAGAAGTATTATGAGGTTTCATAGTGCAAACAAGAAAATAATGAACAACATTTGTGCAAGGACACTGTAAGGAAAGAGCAGCTTTAACATTCTCCTAAATATCTCATTTTGTGTTCTACAGAAAAAAGAAAGTCATACAGTTTCAGAATGACATGGGGAGAGTAAATCATGATCTTCATTTCTTGTAAACTATCCCTTTAAGTTTTACCGCATGACACAGTCTATGAACAAAAGACTCAAGAGAATATGCCTGGTGAAGCTCAGATCAACATGAATCCATTCAAAGACAAGAATTGCAGGCAAGGTAGGATCCCAGTGACATCATCTGTTCATGTAGACTGTCACAAGCGGATCCTTATTAAACAGTGAGGAAATGAGATCAGATCATCTGTCAGCGAGAGAATGCAAACTATTCCTGGACCGACAGGCTATTCATTTCTCAAAGAGCAGCACAAACAGTAAAGGACTGCTGTTCATCCTGGACGATCACAGAGAAGATCACAGCAGATATATATCTACAGTACATGGCAAAAAGTACAGGTAATGCATTAGTCATTTTGAAACCATTCCAGATGAGACAAGCTGCTTCAAATATAGACATGAACAGCTTAAAAGGATAGTTCGCCCAAAAATGAATGTTCTGTCATCATTTCCTCACCCTCATGCCCTTTCAAACCTGCTTGACTTACTTTCATGAATCACAAAATGAACAAAAAAGCAACATAATGGTCCATATACTTCTGAAGTCATTTGATGTGAGGAACCTTCTCAAATTAAGTCATTATTCACTAATAATCTTCTCATTCAGCTGAGACCAGATAATTTAATGGACCACATTTCTGATAATTTTATGGTGCTTTTGCATCTTTCACTTTTGTGCTCCAAAAATCATACAGGTTTGGAATGACATGAGGTGAGTAAATGATGACAGAATGTTCATTTTTGAGCGAACTATCTATTTAACTTCATTTATTTCGAATACTGCAAGGTGCACGTGTTCAAAATAGCAGATGTGCACCAGAAGTCGATAATGTGAAATGTGAAACTCACCAACTGTCCAAATGTACTACAATGACCTGAAAGAACTTAAATACATTTAAAATCAACTTTACATCCCATAGTGGATAATTGGGTATGGGGTTTTACTTGGTACACATCAATTAAAGATCATTATTGTGGACAATTTGATACAGCACAAAGGAAATTGTGTTTTCACAGCAGCTTATTAGCACAAGGAGAGCGTAAGACCAACAACTAAAGGAAACTGTTTCCTCAGAGTTTGTATTTTTAGATTTCAGTCATTAACTCCTTTAGATGCAGCTGTGTGTATTTGTTCTGACCTTTTTATATTGAGCACAGACATAATGGCTGCTCTGTGTCCATAACACTGAACGAAAACACCGCTTCAGTAAGCCCTCGAGAATGACGCTTATTTAACACATCTTTATACATTTACGAATGAGAAAGAAAACTGGAGCGAGCGTAGCCTTTGATAATTTCATTACTCAGATTCTCCACTATTTCTTTCACTCTTTCGCTCTCTCATTCTCACTGGCTGCAGACGGCAGCTGGTTCCTTTCGGAGTTTACAACTGGAAACAGCTGTAATGAGTGCCACATGTGCAACTATCCCCCACAGAGCAGCAAAAAGCTCACCAATGACCTACATCTGCTCAAACCAGTGTCTGTTTCAATGGACGTCTCATGGGAGCCGGGGAGATTAGCCTAGTGATAGAAAATCGACAAAAAGACCACAGCGGAGGGAAATATTGTCAACTATGGCCTGTGTGCGTCTAGGAAAGGTTTGAAAGGTGTCCCCCAAAAGACATCATCAAAGCCAAAGGGATCCTGAAACCACATCCAGCGTGACAAACCTTAATGGGAGGCAACAGACTGGCTTCCTCTGGAAGTTAAACTGTCATGTTTCAAAGATTAGTTGTGGAGGAGTGTTGGTCGGGAAGCAGAGATGTGGAAAGGATGTGGAGGTCAGCTGAGGATGAGCCGAATTCCAGCTTAGCACCCACACTGTTTGGATAAGTTATGGTTTAAAGGGACGGTTCATCTAAAAGTAAATAATAAATGACCCGAAAGTCCTCAATTACTAACCCTCACATCATTCCAAACCTGAATGCCTTGTTCTTCCATGGAACACAAGAGGAGAAATGAAAGAAACAGCTCTTACCTATATAATGAAAGTGAATGGGGACTTGAGTTGTCAAGCACAAAAAAGCACCAAAATGTATCATAAAAGTAGTCCATGTGACCAATGCACAATCCCACATCTTAAGAAGTCATATAGAAACAGATCTGAAATTTAAGTTCTTTTTTATTATTTTGGGGGTTTGAAATCCCGAGTCCCCACTCACTTTCATTAAATGAATAAGAGCAGCCAGGACATTCTTCAACTTTCTTCTTTTGTGCTCTACAGAAGTCTTACAGGTTTAAAATGGCATGAAAGTGAATAAATGTTCAGTTCATCTAAAAGTAAATAATAGATGACCCAAAGTCCTCAATCACTCACCCTCACATCATTCCAAACCTGAATGCTTTGTTCTTCCATGGAACACAAAAGAAAAAATGAAAGAAACAGCTCTTACCTATATAATGAAAGTGAATGGGGACTTGAGCTGTCAAGCACCAAAATGTATCATAAAAGTAGTCCATGTGACCAATGCACTTTATGCCACATCTTAAGAAGTCATAGTCATAGAAACAGATCTGAAATGTAAGTTATTTTTTATTATTTTGGGGGTTTGAAAGTCCCCCCCACTCATTTTTATTATATGAATAAGAGCAGCCAGGACATTCTTTAACATTCTCCTTTTGTGCTCTACAGAAGTCTTACAGGTTTAAAATGACATGAAAGTGAATAAATGTTCAGTTCATCTAAAAGTAAATAATAGATGACCCAAAGTCCTCAATCACTCACCCTCACGTCATTCCAAACCTGAATGCCTTGTCCTTTAGTTTTTGGGTCAACTGCCCCTTGAATGCTCCACCGGAAAGATACTGTATTATGGGGACCCAGGAATCACACACACAGGCAAAAACAGGAACTTGGACACACTGTAACTCACTTTAGATAAAAGCATCTGCCAAATGCATTAGGCACCAAGAGAATTAAGTATCTAACCAAGTTAATTTCATCTATTCAGTGGAGAATGTCTAACACCTGCTTGTTTTTTTTTCCTGTGACACCGAAGCAAAATGTTAATACATTTGTCTTCCTCTCTCAAAGGTGACCTCTAAATGTTCTCCATATTACAGACAAGACTTTGGTCACCTATGACAAAAACAGAGCAGGAGATCCAGACTAAACTGGATCTAGTTACACTTGGTCAGACACTTTTGCTATTAGGTCTTTTTGATGGGAAACACCTGTGGGCAATATCCATGTGCTGGTTTAAGTGATGTTGAAAGACTTTGGCTGTGAAAGTGTTACATTGGATGGATTTTTGGATTAAAAAAACTGTTATAAAGGTAGGAATATTAAGAAATATCCTATCCCTCCACCCTCTTTATTAGTTCACATGACATTTTCCTTTGATCAAGTAATGTGCATTTCTGTGTATGCATCTAATTTCTGATCAATTTATGCAATTAAAAGAGATTTTCCTTAGAAACCCTATGAGCAAAGCATGATTATATTAAAATCAATTGATATATAACTACATTTTGTACATTACTGACAGAAACTATCACTATTAAGGGGCTCTCAGACAGGCAGTACTTCAGCTGACAAATATATAATATTGAATTAACATAATTTAAATCTAAAATTAAAAAAGCTAAAGTTCAACAAAATTGACCCTCTGAAGTTCAAAGGTATAAAGTAAAAATTCAAATGTAATGTACAAGTACGTGACACCATTCATAATTTTTAATGTCTTTGCAATGTAAGTGTCTTTACAAAAATATGTAAGTAAATAAATATACTGTACAGATCTAAATATAGGCCAGACTTCAAATGCAACACTCAGTTCCAGTTCCTCGCTACCTCTCTATATCCACCAAATGAAAAATGTTGAAGATCCCTGGTATAGGTGCGCTATAAAAAAACAAGATCTTCCATCACTACTAAAGTCTCCTGCCCAGCACTACCGAAATCTTCAACCTTCACTTTGAGCTTGGCCGGCCTGAGGTTTCAGCCAAACCATTATACCCTTTAAAGCACCGACACGCTTTCATAAAGCTTTATCTGCAAATCACTCCAGTGATTAAGCTGAGCCCCGTCCTTTGTTTAAGTAGTGCCTCCTCCATCAGCTCCACAAAGAGCTGTCTGTTGGAGACGTCCAACCTGGACCCTGGACAGGCAGCTGTGCTGGATAGAGCAGGCATGATAGATCATATCCGGGATTACTAAGTAAAATAAGCCCTGCTCCCCCTCTTTGCCCCCTTCCCCTCCCAAAAAAATGACAAAGCGCTGTGTGTATTTGATTTGGCTCTCACTTATTTAACTCCTATCAGATAGTCGTTGTGGTTAGATGTGGAGAACAATCATGAGGTTTCTGCGGATTTACAGATTTGCCTTCATTCATTTTTCAAAATCCCACCCATAGACTAATCAAAAGCAAAAAATACACCTGACATGGGAGTGTGTTTTCATTCTTGGATCTAAAATATTGGAGAAATTAGGTACATGGGATGTATTGGGTATTTGGTTTCATGTACTAAGAACGAAAAAGGTAAAGGCAATTTTTATGGATATTTCCTTCAACCCTAAAACACAATACAATGTCATTCAAAATACAGGTAAACTCAGAACTCTAAAGAGCAACTGTGTGACCCTGACCTTGAGACAATTCTCACAAATTGGCAGGGGAGTCGGAGAGTGTTAACAGCTTGAGGTTGACCAGTCATCCTCAGTGCAGACTCTCAGCAACAGGTAACAGGTGGTAAAGCTCTCAAACACAACTACCATCAGCTACCCACCCCCACAGGACCATAAATCAACAACACACATATCCAATTACAAATACACACTCACAAACGTGCTTTTCTTTACTTTTCAAGCTGTTTTGCCTTGTTGTCTTATGGATTAGTGTTTCCATAGTTGTTGCTGGAAGACTTCGGCTCTGCCATGTCCTGTGTTGACATGCATGATACCACCGTCTCACAAAGAGGAAGGTCTGCTTTCTTTCATGTCTGACTATGACTGAACATGTTTCGTTTTAGTCTCCATGCTATGAAACACAGACTTAAACACATGCCCCTTCAGATTATTCAACAAAGTGGAGTTTACAATTCAAAATACAGCTGTAATATTAATGTCACATGTCAAAACTTGGTCAGTCGAGTAACAGCTCAAACCCGGTCACATTACACAATAAATGAACACTGTACTACTAGACTATGGAGTTATTTCTGTGTCTTTATTGTGTGTCCAAAAAAACATTTGGACATTTTCTTTCTTCTTTTGCAAGCATGTCAAAACTCAAAAGCATTTTGTATTTATGTATGTATGTATAATTAAATCAAGAAGGTTAACAAAGTTGAAGCGAATGGTTGCGGATGAATGTAAAACACATTTCTTTTGGTCTGTTCCAACATGAATGACAACATTCCAAAAACTGAAAATTTAATTAGATTAAATTACATATATATATATATATATATATATACAAAATGTTTTTTTTTTTGTCTTATTTTTTTCCCAAATTACTTCTAACTGCATTACCAGCATGTGCATTTTTGAGTGTGTCTGCAATTTACATACATATGAAAGTCATATGAGTTCATGCATCTCACCTCATTGACTTGCTGTTTGTCCAGGTGAAAAATTTGACCGGAGCTGGTGGCAGCAATCTCCTCATAAGCTCTGTATCCCGGCTGAGACCGATCCCCACAGTCCCCCGTCAGCACAAACACAACCTGGATTCAAACGGGACGTTTATGAGTGTGAGTGTTTGGTTAGGGGGTTGGGTGTTGGGGTTAAATGTCACCACTGGGGTATATTCCATGAAGAGCAGATGGATTTTTTTTTTTAATGGGTTGTGATATATTTATATTTCTGGCTTACAACTTCACAAACTTAGAGCTCAATATTGAAAGAAATAGTTCACCAATGTCCATAATCCATTATAACGGTTCCTCCAGTGGAAAAAGTCCATCAAAAATCCACCTCCAAAATCCACCAACATATTTGTTTAGAACTGTTTTGGATTGTTTTTGCTTGTAAACAGTGTTTCATCTTTGCATATTTCTCTCATGATTCAGATGAGAATGTTAAGCAATATTATGGATAAAAGATTTTAGTTGGAATCAACAGTTTGTAGTTAAAAACTCTTAATGCTGGCCTGGGTTTGTTTTTTACAAGCATGCAGCTTTTCAATTCACAAGAAGCTGATTGATGGACTGGAGTCGTGTGGATTACTTGTGAATTATTGTGATGTTTTTATCAACTGTTTGGACTCTCATTCTGATGCCACCCATTCACTGCAGAGGATCCATTAGTCAGCAAGTGACATACTGCTAAATTTCTCCAAATCTGTTGTGATGAAGAAACAAACTTATCTACACCTTGAATGGCCTAAGGGTGAGTGCATGTCCAGCAAATTTTCATTATTGGGTTCATTATTCCCTATTTCCCTTAATTAAAGACAAAGCGTGATTTCTACATCACCAGCAGCAGTGAACTGAACTGCAAAAAGACTTAAAAGATCTGTCATTACCTGAGACTGTCGGAGCTGTACAAGCTGAAGAACATCTCTTTTCAAGCGATAATCTATGTTTTTATCAACTGTTTGGACTCTCATTCTGATGCCACCCATTCACTGCAGAGGATCCATTAGTCAGCAAGTGACATACTGCTAAATTTCTCCAAATCTGTTGTGATGAAGAAACAAACTTATCTACACCTTGAATGGCCTAAGGGTGAGTGCATGTCCAGCAAATTTTCATTATTGGGTTCATTATTCCCTATTTCCCTTAATTAAAGACAAAGCGTGATTTCTACATCACCAGCAGCAGTGAACTGAACTGCAAAAAGACTTAAAAGATCTGTCATTACCTGAGACTGTCGGAGCTGTACAAGCTGAAGAACATCTCTTTTCAAGCGATAATCTTTGGCTCGGGCATCTGTGAAAACATAGATGAAGGATCCAGGTAGAGAGACCTCCAGAGCCTTCTTGATGGCCCCAATGCTCATCTCTGGACAATCCCCTCCACCCTGAGAGAGAACAACAAGGCCTTCATCATTGACATGGACATTTATGCACTAACCAGAGCAAAAAGAAAGCACATATTGTATTGGCTCGGGGTACAAGTTCCAGTACTTACTCTAGAGCCCAAAGGTACAATAAGAACAGAGTGCTAATAAAACTGTAGCGCTGAAGACAGATCAAATGCTGAAACGAGCCAAGATACTCAGCAGAAGCCACAGAGAGCGAATAAGAACACAAAGTACAGAATATGATTTGATGATGATTTATGAAGAAAGAGGCCAATGACTGCTGTGTCTTTTGATGCTAAAGAATATAAGTATAAACACCTGAGCAAAGCTACCAAGAGAGGTGTGGAGGTTAAATATGTGTGGAAGTGATAGAGGTGGTGGTGCAGGCAGAACAATGAGTCCTATAGTAATCTAGAGTGGCATAATAAAGCAAGGACATAATAGTTTTAGAGATTAAGAAATTATGCTTGGAGCAACAATTTGAATTATATAAATCTATCATCTCATATATAACTTTAAGTGAGTGTTAAATGACGTGAATTTAATATTTTATTTAATTTTACTGTATATTTAATATCAAATTTATATTTTTCCACATTGTTTATTAAAATTATGTGATGTCTAATTATACTTGTAGCAATGATTTTTTTAAGTGACTAAAATAATATTTCCATTAAAATAAATATTGTTTTAATATTGGTGAATCTGTATAAAAAGTGTGTGATTGTTGAAAGGATCAATGATCAAATAAAAATGACAAATCTCTCTCAAATGAAGTACCTGTTACATATTATAAAAATACTTATATTAATGATATTTTATAAACATTCTATGGTTAAAAAAAGCACAGTCAGCATGGTCAGGTTGGTCTGTTCTGCTGGTTCCAATGGGATTTGGGGCATTTAAAACAGTTAAACCATCCGTAAATCAGCTTGGAAGAATAGCTAGACCAGTTTAAAACAGCTAAGACTAATATTAATGAACCCCTATCAAATCAAGAAATTATGCTTGGAGCAACAATTTGAATGATATAAATCTATCATCTCATATATAACTTTAAGTGAGTGTTACATGACGTGAATTTAATATTTTATTTAATTTTATTTAATTTTACTGTATATTTAATATAAAATTTATATTTTTCCACATTGTTTATTAAAATTATGTGATGTCTAATTATACTTGTAGCAATGATTTTTTAAGTGACTAAAATAATATTTCCATTAAAATAAATATTGTTTTAATATTGGTGAATCTGTATAAAAAGTGTGTGATTGTTGAAAGGATCAATGATCAAATAAAAATGATAAATCTCTCTCAAATGAAGTACCTGTTACATATTATAAAAATACTTATATTAATGATATTTTATAAACATTCTATGGTTAAAAAAAGCACAGTCAGCATGGTCAGGTTGGTCTGTTCTGCTGGTTCCAATGGGATTTGGGGCATTTAAAACAGTTAAACCATCCGTAAATCAGCTTGGAAGAATAGCTAGACCAGTTTAAAACAGCTAAGACTAATATTAATGAACCCCTATCAAATCACTTGACTTTTCATATGATTACTGGATCCCTATAAAAAAAAAATAAAGACTAATCCTTACAATATAGGAGTTTTTTTTCATTCTCGACTGGTGCCCACCTGAACAAATAGCTCTTGAAGATCCTTCTGGAACTTCTTGGGATCAGTTGTGATGGAAACAGGACCAATGTCTGGAGAGGAAAAACAAGGAATCAAGAAACATCTACATTACATACTAATTGTGTACAAAAGCTTTAAAAAGCCTTTACGAGACCATAGTTTTGGAAAGTCTATCACAACACTTCAACAAGCATATCCCTGGGGAGCAGGAGTTTTTAAAAGATTAACCTTCTTCACCCTCATTAAAGAGTTTTAAACAGTGTGGATTAGGTACAACCAAAGCTTCTTCCACAGATATGACCCTACTAATGACTGTCTCTAGATCAGACTAACAAACTAGCTACAGACCCAGCCAACTCCTAATCACAAAACACATTTGTCCCGGATTCTACCTCATCAACAAATGACTGTCTTGAAACTTTTGACAGCTGAGACAATAAATTAAAGACCATGCAAAATTCCAGCAGTCCTCATGCAATACCAGACTGGGTGCATAACCTCATTGCATCATTGTTTAAGATTGTCATCATCCACCTAGATAATCTCTGACCTCTTCCCCTTTCACTACTATATCTCTTGTGTCTATCTCTCCCATTCTTTCGTCTCTGGATGAATTGTGTCCTCCCTGAATTTGGCACTTGTTTGGACTCACTCAGAAGCTGATTGATTAGAGAGCTGAATATATGGCACATGGATGAAAAAGCATAAAGAAGATGTATTGTTTATGATCTGAGTATGGGTCAGATATCCCATATGGTTTATTACTTTGCCCCCCCAAAAATAAAAAAATACATATATAATTTTAAAAGTTATTAAAAAATAGAAGACAAAGAGGTGGATTACAATTTGACAGTGCTTTGGGAAAATGGACAAAAGAGAAAAATTTGGAATATGTCTGAGGAAAAGTATATCTTCTTCTGAGAGCGAATAGGACAGATCAATACACCATTATTTAATAAAAAAAAACATTTAAGTTATGATCTTCGCACTGAATGCCAACAAACTTTATATTGAATCCAAATTTTGTGTTATATTACATTAGAAATAATAATAATAATACATTATAAATACTTACATTAATGATTTTGTCAATATTAATATTAATATTACAAAATCAGGCTATGCTGAAAAAAAAGCATAGAATGATTTTTTTGGTTTAAAACCAGTGCACTTAAAATCAGTGTAACCCATCTCTAAATCAGCTTGAACCAGCTTAAACCAGTTAAGACCAGCAAACCAACTAAGGCTGATTTAGTGTTTGTTTCAGTCTGTAATTATATTATATTATATTATATTATATAAAACGTATATTGAGAATATGTTATCAAAATTAATATTATTTTACATGATTATTTTATAAACATTCTCTGCTTAAAACTAGCATAGCATGGTCAAGCTGGTCTGTTTTGCTAGTTAAGAGGGGTTTGGGTAAGTTGTAAACATAAAACTAGTTAAACCATCTGTAAACTGGCTTGGAGGCACAGCTAAACCAGCTTAAACCAGCTAAAACCAGCAAACCAACAAAGGCTGGTTTAGGTTTTTTAAACTTGTACTATTATATTAGATTATATTATATTAAAAATAAAAATAAATATTAAGGTCATTTTATCAACATTAATATCAATATTAATATAACATCCTCAGCTGTAAACAAGCATAGGCTTGTCTGTTTTGCTAGTTTAGTGGGGTTTGGGGAAGTTGTAAACATCAAATTAGTTAAACCAACTGTAAACGGACTTGAAATAGCAGCTAAACCAAGTTTAAACCAGCTAAGACCAGCAAACCAACTAAGGCTGGTTTAGGATGTTTGAACGTACTATTATATTTTACAATATATATTCATGATATTTTATCAACATTAATATCAATATTAATATAACATTCTCAGCTGTAAACAAGCATAGGCTGGCCTGTTTAGATGGTTTGGGTTTGGTTAAACTATCTGTAAATCAGCTTGAGAGAGTAGCTAGACTAGCTTAAACCAGCTAAGACCAGCAAACCAACTGAAGCTGGTTTAGTTTCTTCCAGCAGGGTTCGAAACACAAACACAAATACTAATGAACTCAAGCAGCAATGCAACCAGTTCTAACATTCATTTTCATTTTCTGCACTTTCTCCATCCCTCTCTCGGCTGTGAGGGGCCATTAAGTTGCGTTTCTGTAACGCCTTTCTGTCTGTCTTTGTGATCTCAGCAGTTTACAAGGTCCCCAAGGGAAGGCCACATTAAAAGGTGAGGGAAGGACTGGCACCATCCCCCTACCAGTCTAGGACTGACGTCTCTCCTCTGACTGGGGGGCTGGGTTGAATCTTCCGGAGAATTGGATGGAGGACTGGGGGTGATTGTGTTAATTACATACTACCAGACAACATGTGCTTCTCATCAGCTCCTTGGGCACCCTGCACCCTGTGTAAGCATACCTGAGAACACAGTATTCTCTCTGCAGTCTGTGACCAGATGTGGAATTTAAACAGATTTCATGAGCATGACAAACATTCAGTAATAGACAGAAAAATTATGATGTGATTTGCAGATTAACCTGCTCAAAATTCACTGAACAAAATGTAAATGGCAAAAATAAAATACAATCCTGCTGCTTAAAGGTGCACTCAGTGAGTTTTGTTAATATGTAGCTTATGGATTTTAGTCAGAGTAGCACTATATTTAAATTGGACAGAAATGAAAATGAGGCTGTGACGACGGAAATACAGTGTGTATAATGCATTATACTGTTGTTTGACAAATTCAACATAAAACAGTTTTGGTGGGAAGAAATGTGAAACAGGAACTTTATACAACGCATGTTACTGTAACGACTGTAAGTCTTTCCCTCACAGCCTAATTTTCTTCAACATTAAATTCAATATGGCATCGATAACCTGACTATAGCCAGTTGGCCTGACACCCATTGGCCTGGATGCCTTTACTAACTGCTGACATTTCACACCAAAACTGTTTGTTTAGCTTTTGTTTCACGTTGTGTGTTTTTCTTGATTTCATGTAAATGGACATTATTGGATTAAATGTCAACATTGTTGGTGATTTATGTTGTTACATGTTTTATTTTTTTTCCTATTCCTTTCATACCATCCTGTTTCTAAAAATATAAAGTAATCATGTTATTATTTTTGTCATAGTAGTAGTAGTAACTTGGTCATAACTAGTTGATCGTGTGATGTTAACATGGTGGCTCCCATGAGAGGGCAACCTGCTACATGTAGAATAAAACATACTAAAACACACAAAAACTGACAGTGCATCTTTAAACATCACTCCATGATGCCATGGATCACTACCTTTCAGCGGTCCCTGGTGGTGAAGATGTTCCTAGCAGCCCGAACACCTTTATTCATATTAGTTCCCAGACATTCTTTAATGCTTGGCCTCACAAACTTCATCAAGTGTTACTCCAGTCAGAAGTTATTTATTCTACGGAATCACTTTTATGAGGTAAAGTAACTGACATGGATCATTTATTATTGACTTTAATAATAAAGCTGAAATATAGGATTGTGCAACTACCTGGATCATGGAAAGGAACCAGCACGAAGTTCTTGATTGGTCTTGTTCTGCGGCTCAGGGTTCTCTCCAAGATCCGAGAAGCACCGTCTATCACCTGTTTGAGATCGTCGTACATAGAGCCGGTAACATCGAAGACAAAGGCCAGTGTTGAGGCGCTGTCATCCGCGCCGAAGTGTCTCTTCACCGGCGAGACGGATGAGGAGAGCGCGCTGGTGGTCAGCGCCAAAATGAGGAAACTAACGATAAACTTATTCATTCTTGCTTGAAATTCATTAGACCTCTATTTAAACGAGTCATATGAAGAAATAACCGTAAAAACGAATTATTAAAAAAATTAAAAGATGTAAACCAAGTGATTGTGGGAGAAAAAAAGATAATGAGTTAATTTACAAAAAAAAAAAAAAAAAGTTTTAAATTGTCCCTAAAGAGATAGGAAAAAAAGTTCGAATGTAAATAATCCTACTCGCGCTGGACAAACGCTACATGGAGTAAATTCCCTGCGTCTTGTCCCATCCTTGGCTGAGTTTCGGAGAAAACTTGTAAGAAACGCGTGGACCCTCTGGAGCTGAACACTGCAGTGTTGGGGAGGGGTGTGAGGAGTCCTTACAACCTGATTTTTTTGTATGTAACTTGACCCGACTGTGACTCCCAACCCCATCCCACATGGCCTGCTCCAGTTTAACAGTGAGCTACTCAAGAAACCCGTGCCAAATGCCATGAGAGAGATTGGACTACTGTATAACACTGTATATTGTTGTGCCCATCTTCTACAAACTAATAACAAAGCCTGACAGGCAGCTCTACTACAAAACATATGATGTTTATCAGAATTAGTGTTGCTCAGCACTTATGCAATTACTTTCTAACACTACTTTGTTGACACTGTAATGTAAAGTGTGACTGGAGGAACTGATGACACTGTGGGGCAAGTTGTCTTTGTTTACTCTGGTAAATATTTCCGAGATTTCATTTTGAAAGTCTCTGAGTAGACACATACCTTAAAGTCTTGGCTAAAAGAAAGAGGTTCCACTGTTATTTCACTGGAAAAAAAGATACAGTTTATTCAACAGACATTGAAAAACCAGTGGGGCATGTTGTCACAAATTAACCTATACTATTAAACAGCTTATTATAGACTTGTAACCTAGATTTAAACAGTACAACAAATATGTTATTAACGAAATAACGTAATAACAAATCATTTTAAATAGTATAAAAATTAATCAGTTGATTACATTATAATTAAAAATGTGTGACATTTATGAAAAATACCCTTGCCCTAAAAACACATTTCAAACTTTCAGTTAAAATAATCGACTTATAACAGAATGTATGCCAGTGTGGTTTGGTTTATTCTAATTTACAAGCATTTTGAAACTAACATACAAAACCAAAAATAGAGAAAACATGCACTCGGAATTACTAGACCCAAACATAACAGATACTAAAGTATAGCCTTTGTGACAACTAGCCCCAACCTTTCTTACATTCTTCTTGGGAGGAATATTTAGTGCATGGATAGGGTTGAAATAATTTTAGGTTTATTAATAGAGTGAGTTTATACTCAGCTGCTACACAGCTAATAATATACATGCTATTCTCTGGACTCGGTTTAACGTGTGGCATAAATGACAAAGCTCCAGTAGAGGCATCCCAGATGCTTTCTGAAAGGAAAGACTCTGGATACGCCTCGACCCCTTTGTATATCCGGATAAATTATGCTGCTATCAGTAATTCTCAGATACATCAATCAATCCTCACGTAGCTTATGGTCATAATGTCATTTATTGTTGCTTTAACTTGATAGCGAGGCAGCAAATGCTGTCAAGTTGATAACAGAACATTACAAAAAAGGAAGGAAAGGAGGTCTTTGAGGATGTCAATGACCCAGTAACCTCAAAAAAAAAAAAAGCAGTCAGTACTATTTACATGGTAGCTTTTAGATTTTTCTGGAACGACACCAAAAAGAAATAGCATAGGCTTTATGACAGTATACAGATATTGTTTCTGCGATAATTTGATCTAAAACCAACAAGAAATTTGCTCTCAGGTCAGCACATGGTTGGTCAAATGATCAAGACGCGCCCAAATAGCCTTGCCAAATAACACAATGCCATTCAAAGACATTGAACTTAGGAAATGATTTCATCTTCAGCATGGGCATATAGTTATGTTTGGTCATTGCAGAAGTCTTTACTATAGCACTGTTTAAAATAAAGGTTCTAAACTTTTTTTTTTGTTTTTTTTTTGCATTATTGTCATAGAAGAACCATTTTGGGTTCCCCAAAGAATCTGTCTGTGAACAGTTTTTAACAGAACCATTTTTTTTCTCAGTGTGAAGGACATTTTAACTATACTTTAACTATAAGTCACTTTTGTGCAATGGAAAAGTTCTGTAGATGTTAAAGGTTCTTCAAGGAACCATAGATGCCAATAAAGAACCTTTATTTTTAAAGGGATAGTTCACCCAAAAATGAAAATTCTGTCATTCATTTGCCCTCAAGTTGTTTCAAACCTGTAGGAGTTTCTTTTGTTGAACACAAACTGAAGATATTGGTAACAAAACAGTTATTGGTAGCCACTGAGTTCCATTGTATTTCTGTCATTATTTACTCACCCTCATGTCGTTCCATTACTTCTTCAAAAAGTAGATATTTCGAGAAATATCCCACTTTTTAAAGTCTGTACAGTGAAAGTCAACAGGATCCAGTGTAGTTTTGTTGTTTCAGTTTCATTATACTGTATTGAAAAAGTTGAAACATTCTTCAAAATATCTTCTTTTGTGTTCCACTGAAGAAAGAAAGTCAGGTTTGGAATGATATGACGGTGAGCAAATGCTGAATTCTGGGTGAACTATCCCTTAACTTAACAGTCATGGAAACATTTTAAATTGAAAGCAAAATGTTAATGAAAAGATTAATAAAACGTTTATCATATTTTCATATCAGTTTACCATTAGAAAAACAGTGCGTCTGTTCAGATGAAATACTCATGCTGTTTGCCTGCATCCTTCCAAGCCTTCTCATTTTTCCAAACAGCCGGTTCATCACCCGCTGCACTTAACAATGTGGGATAAATAATCCAGACCTCACTGCAAAAACCATGTTTATGACCCTTCATGTAACAATTCGAGCCTGTGCGAAACATACATTCCTCTGCTCCTCTATTCACTGTTATTCTCTAGCTGTCCCGTGTGACTAGGGTGTGAAGTCTGTTTTGTTTTAGTGCTGGATCGGGAAACTAAGCCTGCGAGCTGAGCGTGGGGTCTGTCTTACTTTAGTCAGCGAGAACCCTTTTAGTTATTGCTGATTCAGAAGCCCCAGATGTCGTGTTGACTGGGCCGCCAGCCTTGAGTACCGCATAATGAAACGGAAGACGTGCCATAGACGCACAATGAGAGCTCCATTACTGCAGGGCTAGGCATGAACTTTCAAGAGGCAGCAACAAGCCATCACAAGACTTGGCTGATACCTAAAACCCTTGTGTGCCTTCATGAACTGTTGCAAGGTTGCAGTGCCATGCATCGCCAAAAAAACAAAACAAAACAAAAAACCTTCAGTCATATTTGAAATGATACAGTACAACTTTTTCATGACAAGGACCTCAAATTTTTTCTACAAAAGGCTGCTATATTTTTTATATGTGAGATCTATGTATACTGTGTGAGAGATGACTGATTATATTTGTTTGACATAAATATGCAGATTTTATTTTTCCCTATTTTTTCTCTCATGATTTCTTAAAAGCAACAATAATCAGTAATAATATTACATCTTAATAGATTATTTTTAACAATAATGCTTTACATTTTATATATTAAATTTTATTTATATACATTTTAATAGATTATTTTAATAATACAATTTTAAATACATACATTAAATACATTTTAAATACATTATATGTACATATATACAGATATTTCTTGCTCACCAATGCGGCATTTATTTGATGAGAAATACAATAAACAAAAAAGTCAAGTATTATTACAATTTAAAATAATTGTCCATTTGATTGTAATTTAAATTGTAATTTATTCTTGGGATGGCAAAGCTGAATTTTCTGTGTCACATGATCCTGCAGAAATCAGTCTGATTTGGTGAGCAAAAACATTTCTTATTATTATGAATGTTGAAGGCAGTTGTGCTGCTTAATATTTTTGTGGAAACTGATACATTTTCGTTCAGAATTCTTTTATGAATATAGAGTGTATTATACAACAGAATTTAATTGAAAAAGAAAACTTTTGAAACTTTATAATTGTCATTACTTGTACTTTTTATCAATTTAATGCATCCTTGCTGAATAAAAAAATATATATATATAAAAAAAAAATCTTAACAGTGCTCTTGTGGTTCTCTGAAAATGGCACATATGGAGAGTGAGATGTCTATTTTATATGTTTTGTATGGTGAATTTGATTTATGCTCCTTTAGGGTGACAAAATTAATTACTTCAGAGATTCATTGCCCACAGCGAATTGTTTTGAAAGCGTGCCAGCGAATCCATTGTGCTGATGGAATACAAGGTCTGTGAGCCTATGGAACACTGTCCTATTATGAGCACAGCAATTCTACACATACCACACAGTAATGAAAATGGAAGCAGCCATTGTCGAAATATCAAGAGGGGACACATCAGATATTAAAACCTCCATCTTACTTACTGACGGCAAATAACATTAGAGGCAATTATGCAGTGACTCAAATTTAATCATCAGCCAGAGAGTGACTGATAAAGCATGAGAACCACTCAAACCCACCCGGCACATACCCAATTACTTGCTTTGAGAAGAGAGTGTCATAGTTCAAGTCTATGACTTTTGTTTGACAGGAAAAGACAAAGGCAGAGGTATAGTTGAAGTTAGCAGATGGTGGACTGATTGTTTCTTCATTACAGAGGTACTTACATCAGTTTTGAGGTGCAACTGTTCAGGAATAACAGTGTAGCATGTTGCTTGGTTACAGTGCCTTGTTTAGGAAGTAGCTTGAGTACTCTGCCAGCAATGAATGGGCAGCGCACTCTTCACAATGGGAGCTGTGTATTGCAAATATAATAAATGAATCTCCTTTCCCATTCAAAGTTCCAAAGAAAAAGCAAAACAGGATTACAGTCTTTCATTCCAAGAGGCTTTTAGAAACGTTGAGGCTTGTAACAGCTGCGATCCATACACTTTAAGGTAAACAAGAAATAAATAAAATATCAACAGTCTCTTACATTATATATGAAGCGCACATCCACAACATCCCAGCAAGGTATGATTAAAAAATCTGAAATGTTTACACATATTTACATTTATAATTTAGGTTTTTCAGCATGCTTTTCTTTAACAATCAGTGCCATCCATATAGTCTCCAGTAGGTTTGTTCGGCAGAAAACAAGCACTGGTGTAATTCCAATGGAATCCTGCAGTTTAGCATTCACACACACACACGCGCGCGCACACGCACACACACACACACACACACACACGCTTCAGAATGACAGGTTCTTCGTTTCTGTCATTGTTGGCTGAAATGTGATTTGCTTGTGGTGAGACTTCTCAGTCTTAAGTGTCCAGAATGAGAGGTCAAATGACGAAGAATGGCATTGTGGGATGGCACCGCACTGGATCCTTTGCCGTACCTGTACAACGACCATCAGAAAATGCTCACAGTGAGGGATGGGTAATTTTATTTAAAGGGATAGTTCAACCAAAAATGAGAAGTCTGTTTTTAATTACTCACCCTCATGTCGTTCCAAACCCCTAAGACCTTCGTTCATCTTTGGAACACAAATTAAGATATTTTTGATGAAATCTGAGAGCTTTCTGACCCTGCATAGACAGCGAGAGACCTACCACGTTCAAGACCCAGAAAGATAGCACGAACATCGTTAAAATAGTCCATGTGACATCAGTGGTTCAACCTTAATTTTATGAAGCTACGATAAAAGTGCGCAAAGAAAACAAAAAGAAAGACTTCATTCAACAATAAATGGGTCTTGAATGTGGTAGTTGTGTTGCTATCTATGGAGGGTCAGAAAGCTTACGGGTCTTACGGGTTTGGAACAACATGAGGGGGAGTAATTAATGACAGAATTTTCATTTTTGGGTGAACTATCCCTTTAAGAAAAACAGCTCACTTTCAATTCATGAGATTGTGTTGAAATCCAGCTGGTGAACAACAGGATGTTCAAAACTGATTTTAAATTGGAATGACAGGAAGAGGAATTTACTAAATTGTAGTTTTAATTAGTTCATTAGTTGTACTTTCATTAGTTCAAAACAAGTTGTGCAACAATATAAAAATAATTCCATCACTGACTATTTATTTCTACGTATCCCTTAAAATGTAGAATATACTTTTTCCTCAACTTATTTACATTCTCCTCTTAATGTTGCTTTTCTCTAAAATGTCTATACTGTCGAAACAATTAATTAGTTATTCAACTTCAATTTAGCCATAAAGCACCACAAAATATACAATGTACTGTTTTTAATCTATTTATTATAAAGATCCATTGAGTCCTAATAAATATAAAATATATTAATATAATTAAACAATGATGTTAATTCTCAAGTCTATTAAATGCTTCAATATGAGTAAATTATGGAGTTCATGGAAAGAGTGCTCTTCCACCATATAATAAGAGACAGAACTTTAATTATTAATGTCATAAATTGTTTTTGAAAATACTCAACTCAAATTCAAGTTTAAATTCAGAAACTCAATCATATACAAGGCTTTTTCAATTCAATTCTGAAAGATGTACACCTCTCGCTCAATGCTGTTGTACGTTTTTTAGTACACAAGTACACAATATGACTTCCATTAGGTGAGATAAGGCCAGCAAATGAATGCACAGCTGACCTTGATATGATCTTAATGCCAGAAACACATAAATAACAGTAATAGTGTCTTTCCACCAATTACTGGCTGAATAGAAGTTATCTGTCATTCAGCAAAGGCTATAAAACTCTAAAGCATAAAATGGACATCCTAAATTTAAAAACAATCACCCCATTTCGATATATCTCTTCCTATATCCTTTTCCTGGCACTCACTGGCAGACAGCTCCTAAATAACTAATTTAAGAGAGTGATAGGTGCATCATATTTGGACAAATGCCCTGTTTTCTGCTACTAAGGACTATGTGACTCTTCTCTTTACACTGTTATCAGTGAACGCCAATGATTATGAATATAAAAGTACACTAAAACAAGTGTAATATGTAAAACATCGGATGTACTGTAGTCAGGATTTAATGAAACTGCAGGATGCATTTCTATTCAGCACAACATACCTGTATGCTTAAGACAAGCTGTTACTATACAAGGCCATCATAGAGTGACAGAGCTTGGACAATAGAGGGATCTGCCTTTGATCCCTCCTGGAACTCCTGCAGGGTCAGCTTCCCATCAGCATTCTGGGTAAACAAGCAAACATTGTTTAGAATCACAACTGTCTCAAATGCTGAGTATAAACAACTATGTGTTATTTTAAGGTTGTTTGTGGTTATACGCGAATGCATGACACTTCAAACGAATGTGGAATAGACTTTAAGGTTATATCAGTTTACAAACTAGAGGATACTAAAAAAAAACAGCCATGAGGATTTTCAATTATGCATGAGGAAAACACTCTCCCACTTTTAAGATGCTCCACATGCCCAGCAGGGGGCGAGTGCTAACAGGCTGATCCATTGAGGAAAAATTCACAACCGACTGTTTCTTTCACCTTATGTGGCTCAGTGTAGTACTTGTTTGAAGAAGCGTTAAGTCTTTAAAATAACCCTACTGGTTCCTCTTTGGGTGCAGTTCTGATCTGAGATTGCTACAGTATTGGAAAGCATTCCATCTCTGTCAACATTCCCAAACAAGTCCTGATCTCATCTTTCAGGGCTTGAAGAGGGCTTGAGTAGGCATTAATGCTAGGCTCCAATGTTAGCAGTAGCGCATGCCAAAATGGCGTTTATAGACCAGAGGGCAGCATTAGTGACGCAAGCTTTACCACAGATATGAGCTCTTATTCCCTACTGTATCCTTGATCTGCACTGGATTGATGATGAGAATGTAGTTAGTTAATTGTATCAGAGCTATAAATTAGCCATTTTCTTGATGGTTTTAGTGAAGGTTGATCGATAATCATTACTGTTGAGTTTGGACTGCATACAAATTCTTAGTTTTTAAGGAATATTCCACCCACAAATGAAAATTCTGTCATTATTTATTCACCCTCATGTCATTACAAATCTGTGCACATTTCTTTCTTTTGCAGAACCAAGAAAATATTTTGCAGTTAGTCTGCTTAAGTGATTTCCAAAGATTAAATAAAATAAATCCACTAATTGAATAAAATAAACAGCCCGCTGCACAATAACACTCGGTTTTGGTTTGGATTATTAACTGGTTCCGTGTGATTGGGGTCAGGAAGAAAAAGGACATCCGTACTTTATCCATCATGGCAAAAATGCGATCCACTCTCTTCTCCGGCGTGTTTTCTTCTTCTGGAAGGTCCACTGTGTTTCCCTTAAAAAAACGCAAGTAATGTTAAAGACATCTGAGAGATTTTACTCATTAAATGAATGCCATATGTTCCGACTGTAGTTACAGTTGAAATGAACGGTGACTTACCACCATCTGATAGATTGCGTCTACGATATTGAGCATTTCATCACGTGTGATATAGCCATCGTTATCAAGATCATAAAGCTTGAAGGCCCCTAAAGTGTGTAACAAGAAGTCATGGTGAGTGTGCAGAAATACTACGCTGCTAAAAGTTTTCTGTGAATGTGCAAGACTTCCGATTCATTAGCCGCTGTAGGGAAATAACGAGAATATTAACAAAGTGCAGTAAACAGTAAACTGTTTGCAATACAAACCAGTGTGTTTATATTTAAGATAATACATTAAAATAATATGGTAAGAAATACCAGTTTGCAATATCAAACAGCAAAATGAGCTGTTTTGTGTGTGTGTGTGTATATATATATATATATATATATATAATATTATTATATATAATTTATACACACACACACATATATATATATATATTTTAAATACATTGATTTTTAAATGTGACAAGTGTCATTGCTGGGATTTTGTATTTTAAGAATGCTTACTGTTTTATGAAGCATCTCACAAAGGTACTTTACTCCTTCTGTCTTTCACTGATTCTCACTTGAATGGGCTTTTATTAATCAAAAACTTGCTTACAGCGGAGCTTTTCATCCAAAGTCCCACGTGAGGTCACAGACAGGGCCTGAATGAACTCTGAGAACTCAATCCGTCCATCCTGTGAAAAAAAAATATATATATTATTGCCCATTTATTTAAATTAATTTCTACAAACAGCCTACTAATACATTTTAACACTAAAAGCTAACATTAGATCATACACTATTAACTAACAATAAACCCTGTTAAATGCTGTAAAAACAATTGTTCATAGTTTTTTCATGATGTCTAATGCACTAACTAAGTATAGAACCTTATTGTAAAGTGTTACCCAGAAGCCTTCTGTTGATTGGCAGAATAAAATGGGCCAGTGGGCTGCTATTCCTGTCCACCCCCTGCTCTTCCTTGGGGCTACAGGCTGGCACCACCAGCCATTACAAAATGCATTCCACTTCCAAATATTCAGCAGATACGTTATGACACATTTTATGATTTGTCTATTGAAACTCTCTAGAGCAAGAGAGGTAAATGAATGCAGTTTCATGTTATTTAGTACACCGCTTTAAGATCTTTCAAAATATGTTTTAAAACCTCAGGGGGTGGAAACGCTCAACTTGCTTGTTCAAACCTTGTGAATTTTTCTGACTATGCACTCTGTTTTCTGTCATCTTCACATCAGATCGAACTGGTGGGCTTAAGGAACTTTTGAAGAGGCACTAACAATGACAGACAGCATTTAGTTCATGTGAATAAAATTATCCAATCAAAGCATTGTTCCACTGGTAAGCTTTCACACCCAGGTGACCCTGCCTGATTTGCAATTGTTTATTTTTGCAATGTATTATTTCAGACTGAACTGTTCTTGAACTACAGAGTACAAATAGCATGTAAAAAAAAAACTGCAATTATGCATGTCAGCAATTAGACTATATACTAAAGGCTCACTATAGACAACCAAAGATAAATGTCTACAAAAAGCATTCACTACCCTTGCACTTTCATAGATTTTTTTGTACTATACCATGAAATCTGATATATTCAGCCAAAAAAAAGAAAGAAAGAAACAAGGTTAGAAAAAATTTAATTTAACCAAATACCTCAAGGCCCTTATAATACTTAAAATAAATAAATAAATAAAACACTGACAAATATAACTGATAGTTAACTATTCATAATCTAATAAGAACCAATTATAAACCAGATTTCAACATGATAACATGCATCAAGCATCCTGCATGTTGCTTTACTTCTTACTTTTTTCTTTACTACAGAGACTCCAGGAATAAAAGATAGAAAAAAAACCTTCCCAATGCCAAGCTAAATAATAACAATAATATTTAAAATTAGAAAAAAAACAGAAAACAATAATAAAAAGTAGTAAATTTTCCTAATACTAATAAATAAATGTATAAATCATAATTTTTTTTATAAATTACTACAATGTAGTACTAAAGTAGCTTAAAGATACAATAAAAAATAATAGCTACATTACCTACAATGTAGCTATTACTGTATGTTCTCACTCACTGATGGAACAAGAATCAAATTCATGTTTACCTACTGAATTCCTCTGTATTACCTCAATCCATTTTCCTTTCAACATTATGAGTTTTCCAGTTCTTGCTATAAAACTGAATCTAGCATGCAGTGTTAGGTTTCAGTTAAATACAGCCTTGAGGTTCAAAGGTTCAGTTTGGTGTCATCAAACCACAGAATCTCATTAAACCAAATTGTTGCATTTCCTATCTGCCTGGGGCAAACTCTAGGTGACTCAACTTTCTTGCCACCCTTCCTTATGAGTCACATTTGTGAGTGTATTTGCTTTCGCTGTCTCATGCAGTCTGTCATGGAGAACAACATCAGTTACTGTTACTGCCCTACTACACTTCCACTATTCAGAGCACTACATTTTGGAGGACAGCCATTTATTTCATCTTTTATCTCACTTTTAATGATGCCTTTCATTATGCTCAGAGTTGTATTCCACAACATAAAACATTACTTATATCCCTGCCTAGACTTGCATTTTATATGATCTGCTTGAATGTTACATGGTCATAAGGGTTTAGTGTTTCCTTGAAACCGCACAAAGTGGGCTTAATTTGTAAATGAAACATTGCCGGATCCAAATCAGCAGTAAAAAGGCGCCTTGACCGACACTGACAATACAACTTCAGTTTTCCCGGAACATTCAATGACGTCACTAAACAGTGATGCCACAACTATAAGAGCATCGTTCACAAGTTTCTGCATGGACCTAACTAAGCAGCCTAGGTTTTCAAACCCTGGGCCAAAAATGGGTCGCCAGGATGATTTAAGGAAATATATGTTAGTTACATTAAAAATAACAAAATTTGTTTTCATAAAAATAAAATACAATCATAATCTGTATCGAAAAGGTATATAAATATGCTAAATATATCTGACATAAATAATTAACAGATATGTGAGGTGCGGCGATCCACTAACAAGTTCACAGAAAGGAAACCGAGAACCGAGATGACAACGCGCATCCTATTTGTTTGCTATATTTTACAAAAACACAAATGTTCTGTTTTTATTGTGAGTGTGCAAAAATAAAAGTAAACACTTTGCGGTTTGTCTTACTCTTATCTGTATGACCAAAAATTGAGTATTTAATGTTTCAGCTGTTTGATCGCGCCGACGCCTCGCACACACACACACACACCACGTATTCTAGCAATTCAAACTTGCCATCGCAGTCTGTTCATTATCAAAATAAAATACAGTCAGCCAAACATATAAAAGGTTACACTGATCAATTTAAAGAGTCCGTAGTATAACCGGTCTACAGCTGTTATGCCATGCGCATTTTTGCGCATGTGAAGAGGATGATTTTTTCCGTCAATATACGAACGTGCATGAAGCCTAGTCTACATTATAAATAATAGTTTAAAATTGAAATTCATTGCAAATATGGAAACATTTAGATTTGTGCCGAATGAGAGAGGTACGTGAGCCCAACGGTTCTTTCAGTTTGCTTTGTTTTTGTTTCTTTAGCTTTATATATATATATATATATATATATATATATATTTCATTCTTGATCTGTTCTGCA
>NW_015659020.1:1119693-1120494 GCF_001515625.1 Sinocyclocheilus rhinocerous
TTTTCATTCTTGATCTGTTCTGCATACCGTTACATTTAAATGATTTGTTTTGGAGTGAGGGGAACTAGGCTATGTTTATAGTGTTTATAATGTTTATACATTATAATATTTCACTTTATTTGGTATTATTTCTGGTATTATTACACTCTCTCAAAACGTTCCGCTGCTCACAAAACAAATTATTGTTTTTTGAGCAGCGGAACTTTTGGAGAGAGTGGGCCGTAGCACCAATCAACAAGAGCGATTTTGAACTTAAGAAAGCTGATTGGTCAAAAATATGCTGAGGACCAATACATAATCTACAAATCATGCTCCAAATACATCTACATAAACCCGCAATCGCTCTGTCTCTTATGCACGCATGCACTGTCACGATCTAATGCACTTGTTAATGCCGGATCTTTAAAAACAAACACCGGAACGCAAAAATCCAAAATCTGACATTTTCCGGAACAGGCTCCGGCAGGATCCGGCTCAAATTAAGCACTGGGTTCAGGTCATTTCAAGTTTATTGTTCCAGTCACATAAAGGTGCTGAGGTTTGGCTCATCATCATGACCCTATTAGCCCCTGTAGGCAGATGCTGAAACTACACAATCTGAAGTATAGTGCATTTAAAGTCGGCATGAAAC
This sequence comes from Sinocyclocheilus rhinocerous, assembly GCF_001515625.1. Lineage (NCBI taxonomy): Eukaryota > Metazoa > Chordata > Actinopteri > Cypriniformes > Cyprinidae > Sinocyclocheilus > Sinocyclocheilus rhinocerous. Next base: position 1,120,325 of record NW_015659020.1, read on the forward strand.
GGAAGTTGCGATTGTCTTTTCTTCTCTGCTATGACGTATATCCGAGTGAAACGGCATCTGAAATGAGAGGGCGGGACTTGATTTTGTCCTTCGGGAATTGATTGGATCGTTGGAAGGTGGGGCGTTGCAAACAAAATGGAGGCAGATCTGAATGCCAGTTTGCAGTTAGT